>NC_052538.1:8342642-8622642 GCF_016699485.2 Gallus gallus | reverse complement strand
GTTATTTTAGCTCAATACATACTAGTTCTCTTTGTAGTTACTTGTCAGTTACCACAGTAAATGCACTTTTAACTTGCAGTGTCTCCCTGCTGGCAGCACAATTTTGCTTTTCCTTCTTTTTCTGAAAACATGATCGCGTTCAAACACTTCAGACTGAGAACAAGAAATTCAGCAGATTCAGTTTCATCTTTATCTCCTCCAGACCCAGAGATTCAAAAAAAAGTTTCATTTTGGGGGTGAGAGCTTGGCCTTGTTGCCAAAATTTGTCCCAAGAGATCCATTTTACTGATTTTGCCTTATGATCAAAATCCTTTTTCTCGACAAACTAGACATGTCACTTAAATCATGTACACAGCACATCAGACATATTCCTTTACTTCCTGGACTATGTTATAGCTTCAGCCAATGAAACATCTGTCTAGTTCATCAGCTACGTTTGATTTTCTTTTCTGGAAGAAAATGCAGTGATTCCGCTCCAGCACCACATTTGCAGGTTTTACTCTTCCTAAAGTAGTCATAACTTATAAGTTACTTAGTTTTTTGTTTTTTTTTTTCTCTGTCCTCCAGTGACAGATGTTGCACAATTACTTGTGTTCCTTTATGATTTGTCCCCTGGTCAAAATTAAGTTGTCAAGGAGTAGTGGATTTGACTTACCAGTTCAGCTCTGGGCAGCAAAGCAGCTCCATCAAGCCTGACCTACTATTAAATATTTGTGGCCAAGAGCCAAGAAGTGTTATTCTCTAAAAGATAATCATGAGGTGTTGTTTTTCCTCCCAACAAATTGCTTGGCAGTTCTTCCCCCACAGGATCTCTTATAAAACAGCCTCAGTTCATGCAGAGATGAAATTCCATTTCATGCTCCTTTGGAAGATGAGATTTACCCTATTCCTGTCCAAGAGAAGCATTAAATAATTTGTATCATCAACAACCTCAGGATTACAGGTTTTTGGAAGACGTGTGCTGTGGATTGCTAATCCTGAAGGATAGATTAGGGCCTAGGAAGTCACATAACATAGCTAAGTCCATTGTTTTCCCCTATCCAGTGGGATAGGGGGCAAGCTTTATTTTTCCCCTGATGATTCAGAGAAAAACCAAAGGTAAAGACAAATTGAAACTGATCAAGATCAAACCATTTTCAGTAACTTGTAACCAACAGAATAAGAGCACATCCATATCCTTATTTCCATGGACGCATCCATCTCTCTCCCCACTATCCACATGGTCTCTGAAAACCTCCAATGGAGAAACACACAATGAAACAGGTACTTAGCTCATGGTAAAAGGCATTCATTGTAACTCCACTTAAGGATTTTCTTTAAAAGCTCCAAAGCGAAAGAAATATTTCTTCTTATTCAGCATGGAGTGTCTACTACTATTTCTTCTGGAAGTTTTTCAAAAATTAAACTGATGCAAATAGCAGTACAAACTGCAGCAAGCTGCTTCAGTATATATATAGCAATCCCAAACTGACTTGCAGATCACTGTAGAATCACAGAAAGCACGTGACTGAATTATCCCCAGCTTGCTGATACTGCAAGTTTAAAAGAAAAAAGATTTTTTCTGCACCTCTACCTGTTTCAGCTCATTCCATCTTCTTGGACTCCATTTTGCTTTGCAAGTTCCAGTAACATGTGGCAGCACATTACCTGCTTTTGAGACGAGATCTGCTCAACAGGTGTTTTTCAGGCCTGCTTTACTTTCCCTGAGATGGTGAAAGATAGATTGATTTGTGCTGCTACTTTGGCCGGTCCCTGGTTTCCCATTTGCTTCTTCACAGATTTTATGAAGGACACAAACCGAGTGCCTGCCAGACTTTTATGACTTCATCTGTAACATTTACCGCGTGCCTTCCCCACTTTGAGCTTGTTTACTGCAAGTGTCAGTTGCTGCCAGAAAAGGTGAAGGTTATTTTTATGGCTATGCAGACGGCTGCCTTGCTCTTGGTACTGCCTGTAATGTCCCCTGATTTGCCATGCAGCTACCTTCCAGGGGCTCCTGATGACTTCCCATGCTTTTAGCACTCTGCCATCTGCCAGCCTGATAGCTCTGTCATAAGGCATGGCTCTTTTGGTGAGATGTAGTGAGAAAGTCCTTTTTTGTGTTTGGTATTTCCTTTGTCTGCCTGTGAGGCCATAATTTTTCATGTTCTGGAGCTTTTCAGGGTGTGTGATACAGAAAATAGCTCTTGCATCTACAGTGGATACTGCCCAAGTTGTAATATCTTATCCAGAATGCAGGGAAAAAAGAAAATCAACAACAAAAAAAAAAGCCAGGAGAAGAGTCCAGGCAAGAACAAGATATAAGTGATGAAAGAAACATCCCCCTAAGTTACAACAACAGTAACTTTACAGTAAAAACTGGTATATAGTGGAAGGTAGCAGTATTTGCAGCTAAAGAGTTGTTTTGCATACAAGGAGCCAGTAGAATCAGTGAGATGGAAAAAGTACAAAGTTATTAATCTAAGGAATTTGGAAGGGTTTCTATAACTGTAAAAAAAAAAAAAAAAAAAAATACTGTGGAGCATCAAAGAGCCACAGCAAGAACTGCCTGCAAAATCATCAGGAGCAGCGCATCTGTCACGGAAGTGAAGGGAGCAGCATGGCTACAGGCTGTGCTCACTGACACCTAAGTTCAAATGCCACTAAGAGAGGTGATGCCATTTCCTCTGCTCCTTACAGACTCATGTCTTCCTCAGAGCCTGTGTTGGTCAGCCACAGAGTTGTATGGAAGCCACAGCTCCTCAAAATTTTGTTTGTATTACAATTAAGTTGACAGATGCCACCTAACACTCTAACTGAGTTGCTTTTTTAGTGAGAAAAGTCCTTTGGTGCTTCAGGATAAATAAAGTGCAGGTCCCTGAGAAATTCTCTGAAGGTCTTAAAATTCGTTTAGGAATAAAAATGGCTTCCAGACCCTCAGGTAGAACATTACGCAAAAAACATCCTTAAATTTGTTAATTGTATCACATAATACTGAAACGCTTGGGAGAACAGTGGAGTTTTCCAGCTGTTATTTAAGCCTGCATCCCTACTGCTCCTTAAAAATGATTACCAACCTATTTCTCCCAAAACTATTATAATTGTCACAGTTTTCTTGTTACACACTACTCAGATCTGACACAAATGGAAAGATATTAATAATCTGTAAATTAGAACATTTTAACCTCAAATTAGCGTGTATATGTGTGATACTTGAACATATGTATTTTAGAAATAAAGCAAATAAATTCTGATATAATTTGCCAGATTTTTTACGATCCTATGAAGTTCTAAAGAGCAAGCGTGTCTAAATCTTATATCTTAGGGGTCACTACATAGAAAGAAAAACCACTGAGCATTTACAACCAACCTTTCTCAGAAATCGTTCAGGTAAAATAATTGCTAAGTATATGCACAAAGTATTTTCATATGCATTACCCTTCTTTCCAAGAGTATTGTGCTCTTTCCCTCACCTGCTGCTCAGGGTGCACATTTATCATGCCTCATGTGCTTCTCAACTGTTCTATTTCACGACTGTAATAAAAATATACAGCAAATTAGAGGATTTGACTGCTATCTTTGAGCACATTACAGCTGCTCAACAAAATAATGTCACTGAGATTTCTCCAACTGCTTTGGAAAAAAAAACCCAAAGCATGAGACACAACACTTTTGCTTGTGAGCATATTGATATGAGCAGTCTTTGGATGAGGATTACCACGTATATAACACTTGCAAATTTCATGAAACAATTTTATAATTCGAATGACTTTTTCAACAGTTCTCTGATATCCATTAAAATGCAACCATCTACAGCGCTTTTCAGAGCTCTCTGCAATAAGTCCCAGTACACCTTTGAAAGAAACCCCAGCACATTCTTTTCTATGCATCCCATGCCTGAGCTCTGAGTGATAATATCTTGTCTCGTTATATTAGCTCTTGAAGGAATTTCATCTCTTTCCATTCATATGACAATGACAAAGAGGGAATGATTTCCACTTCCTCCTGATGAGTGCCATGTTACAGGAATCTATCCCCAAGAGCTAACAAAGTAGAACTGTGTGATTTTTGAAAGCTTTTTTGGTCTAAATGGAAAAATGTAATAAGCCCATAGCTAAACCAAGAGAAGAAAATGTTTTGAGTAAAGCAATTTGATTTTCATGTTTGACAAGATGCTTTTTGCAGTCATATTACCTGTTTTCGAAGTATGTAGAATGTGATCTTAAATCTCTAAATATAAATAAAATCATTACTACTCCATTATATAGAACAAACTCAGTGTTACTGTACATCGGAATACAAGCAAGTATTTCTCTTTTTTTTCAAATGTCTTCCTCCCCTTCAGAAAACAAATATTTTCAGATCAAACAGGGAAGAAATTTGAGGCAAGTTTTCAAGAAACAGCAAGCAAATATTTCTCTATCAGTGGCTAAACATATCAAACTTTTCTCAAGAATAATGGACTTGGACTCTGACCGTGAATAGCAGCTTGTTAGCTAAGATCTTTGATGGGAAACAAAGTTCTAACTAGCATGCCTTTATCCATGCAGCAAGAAGAAGATGGAAATTAATTTAAAAGAGGGAATGCAAAGTTGAAAACTGGAGAAGGAGCACCTTTCAAATTAACCCTCAACCGCACTAATATCATCATCCACCACCCAATCTAAGAGCAAACCCGAAGAAGATAGAGCTTTGCTGTCAGACATTCTTGACAATGCTACAGAAGCACATGGGCAGCCCCAGCAACTGCTCAAGCATGAAGAAAGATAAGGACAAAAGTGTGCCCGCTTGTGAGGGAAACAGAAGGGAATATAAGAGCCTGCACTCTTAGGAGTTTAACACATGATAATTTTACAATGTTGACTTTGATGGTGTGCAGGTTGGCTATAACTAACTGCCTGCCATCTTCAGCAAGAATCACTTAGCATTATCTTTCCTTATAAGAACAGTAATTTGTGAAAGCTATAAAAATCTTGTAGTTTTTATTGTTATCTTCTCTCTCTCTACGGAATGAGATTTTAGCTTTTGTTATGAAGCCATTATTACTAAGAAAAAGATATACAACACCTTCTCCTCTCAAAATAATTGGTAGTGTAGTGACTGTCATTGTTGTGGACGGTAGAAATAAGAGTGACAGACAAATTGGATTTGCACCTGGAAACTCTTGAGCATAGTAGAGCTGCTGCTTTTCTCACAACAGGAGTGGAGAGCATAGTGCAAAGATTACGTGCGCACTGCCTAAAGCTCAGTGCTGAGGGTCTTTTGACACTTCAAAGCGCAAGGATTCTTGTGTTAACAATTCTGACATACATCTTTTTCCTCCTGTAGTTATCTGATAGTTGAAGAGGAAAGGTTTGTTATATACTGGAAAATATGAGTTCCGGTGTTTATTCCAAGTTAAAGATTTCCCATATCATTATGTAAATACACCATATAACATGTATCTTGTGTCCTGGCCTATGAAATGAAAACCAGTGTTTGTTGACCATGGCTGTAGTTTGGATGTGCCTATAGGTATACTTCAGTTTACATATGAAATACGCAATTACTGTATGATCACTCAATAACCGTTCAAATACACAACAATCAAGTTTTTCTAATAGAGCAATTGTGAGTATGCAACACTACCTGAAAAAACTGTCTGGATATCTAAAAAACAGGTTCTATTCTACTGCAAACAGAAAGGGCTTCCTTTCAACTTCTACTTCTGAAGGACTTCTCTTTAGCATCATAGGAAATCTCTTAAGGTTTTAATATGTTCATTTTCCTGCCCACTTGAATATTTAGTCAGCTATTTTCAGAGAAGTCATGAAAGAACTGGATCAAGCATTTGGGTATTTTAACTTTACTCCAAAGCCTGGAGAAAACTAAAGAAAATTAAAACTGAACACAAAAAAAAAAAGCTCCATGTGATCACTCCAGTGTACATAACCTGAGATTATCACCTGAGGAAATGATATTTGTATACCATGCTTGCTGCTTTCACAGGTAGGAAATATTTCAGAACAAAAAAGCTTACTCAAATTATACTATCTTGCTTTGAAGTTTTATCTTGGAAAGAAGAGTTCTTGCAGTTACTAATAAATCCTTAAGCTCATGCATAAACATTTAGTTAATTCCTGGAGCCAGATGTAAAGACAGGATAGTTTGTAGCTGTGAATTTGTGAATGCTTTCTTTCTTTCTTTCTTTTCTTTTTTTTTTTTTTAAATCATTCAATGTTTCCTCAGATCACACCCCAAATTGACTTGTTATGTTCTACCATGGTGCATTTACAGCTGTTAAATTCATTACTACATTTGGTGCAGTTTCATTATAGCAGCAACAATTTAACACCCCATAGTGGTAACTCTAAATAGAAAATTGAATTCTATGTTTACTTTAGTTCAAGCTATGAAAACTGCCTGTACATACACGAACAAAATCTCTTTGAATAATAGGTTTACACTGAGATGACTTTTTTCTACAGGTATTAAAACAGGTCAATCAAGTAGAGTAAAGCAGAGGATGGAGGGAGGAAAGTCATGTTGTGCAGTTATTGAATGCAATAGGCAAAGTACTGTCCAAGGGCAATTGTACGAACAACAGGAGTGATTAAGAAAATGTAGAACCACAGTAAAAAGGCTGGAACAGCTCTGGATTGATTACATCAGAGATGAGATTGATCACTTTAGAAAGGAGATTTAAGAGAGCTCTGTTGATAATACACCAAGTAATGAGCAGCACGAGGAGAAAAAGCTGTGGGTTTTTCTCCTGCTCAGCACACTGAGTAAAGACTAGGGAGATGAGTGATGGCACGGGACTGAGATGCATGCAAGCACCCCATCACACTGTGGGGCCCAGATCCTCCATAGCTCCTGGCTGCAACGCGGGGTAGGCAACCTGAAAGAAGCCTCAGGTAATGCCTGAAGGTCAGAGCCTCCATGTGCTGCACAGGTTCTGATGCCTTCCTCAAAGATTTGCACATGCTGGAGGCATCTTTTTGGAGACAAAATATTGTACTTGCTGACAAGAAGTTTGATTCAGTATGATCATTCCTATCTACTGACACAGATAAAAGCTGTAAGAACATATGACAATATATGCCTCTAAGAGACAAAAGAAATAAAGTAGCCTCTAAACACAGCACAGCATGGAGTGATACACATACCCCAGCTAGGCAGTCCTGTAGACTCTCCCCAGACTTGAGGTCACTCACTTTCACTTGGTGGTGTGGCTTGCTTTTCATTTCACAGCACCATTAATTAGGGCCTCGTTAGCAGGGCGAATATCAGAGTCTTCAGGGCTTATCTTCAATGAATGGCTTCCACAGCCACAGGACTGCATCAATACCACCAGTTCCCAGAAATTCTAAGGTTAGGAGGCTCCTCTGAATGTCAGGAGAGGATTTTACTCTAGGGAAATACATGCTTTGGGTGTCTTGTAACGCACAGAATGAAATAAAGCTCAAATTCTGCAGCTGGACTTCTAATCCAGTGTAACAGAAACTACCATTACCATGTCACTGAGGGAGCAGAATATTATTTAATTTGGTATGCATGCTAATGCAAAAACATAAACAAAGACACCTTTTTAGCAACTGATCATGCAACAAAAGAAGCAAGTGTGCTCATAGTAATACTTCCCTGGCATCATGCTATGATGTTTACAATATTTAGCAAACTCTTCCAAATCACTCTCCAAATGAGGCAAACAGATAACCCAGCAAGTTGCTAGGACAGCTCTACTTTCAGCTCTACCTTCATGCCAAAACAGGTCATTCATGAATATTAACAGGTAAGAACAGTGCTTTTAGATTAAATCGCATATTTACCAGAAACATGTTAAACATTTTACCCTTAGTAAACTTTCTTTTTTTTCTCTCTTTTAAAGGATAATTATTTTATAAAACATTTATGGGAACTCAGGGAACAAAGTCAAAAAGGTTGTTAGGCTGCTTGCGAGAGTGTCCTTTCCTGAATTTTGTTCTGAGAATTTGATTATGGACTGTGACTGGAATTACAGGAATAACACATTTTCCTATGCTGGTGAGATTCATAGATTTTTAAGGACAGATACATTATCTCATCTGACCTTCTGCTAAATGAAAGCAGAAGAATAGCTGTCAGAGCTTGAAGTTTGCTTTTGAACAAAAATGATCATTTCCTTAGGGTTTAAGGTGGAAATCATGGAAGAGAACACTGTTATGGAAAAGCAGGAAGTTACCTTATGTGGATGGACAGGCTGACCCAGGGATGTCATGTTTATCTCCCCCTGGGTCAGTGCGAGCAAAACAGCTGCTATGGATCACTGTCTCACACAGAACAACGATGGGAGTAGGCAAAAGGAATGTGGAGCTGCAATAGAGACTGCTGTGCCAGGTGCCGTGAGACAAGCTGCAAGCAACTGCAAGTTATGAGAACCGTGCCTTGTTGTACTTAGCATGTTATTTGTACCACTCTATATAAACAGCTGTGTGCAGTTATTAAATGGCTTGGCTACTAGAAACCAGATGGGCGTGTGGCCTTGTCCCTTGCCGCACTTCGGCTGATTATTGCTCTCCAGGGGATCTTGGACTTGTTGTTTGACAACAACCTTAAGAAGTAAGAAACACAGTAGTGTATAGGCCCTCAGGTCAATAGGATGGATCACTCTGCTTCTCTAGTAGGTGCAGGGAGACAGCAAGGAGACTTGTCCCTAAAGACTGCTGTTACGAGCTGTCAGAGAACATCACAGGTACCAAGATGTAAACACACAGACATGAAAACAAGAGAAGAACATTGCTTCCTTTCTCTGCAAGTCCTGGACATACTGGACACCTGCCATGTCATTCATATCACTGCAACTTGAGTTTTGACTGAATCAAGTCCTTTTTCCACACCATTTTAATTGAATAACCATTTCATACTAAGCAAGTTAGGTTCATTCAAAAACAAAGGAAAAAAAACAACAACAACAGTGGAGCTAATAACACAAGTCACAAGTTAGTATTTACAGATCTAAAGACCTGCCAGCAGGTTTATGGCAAGCACCCAGTCTGGTTCCTATCTGGCAAAGCTGAGGCATATGTACACTCACTATAAAACAACTGAGTGATGACACTGTTACGCCTCTCTCAAACATTTATCCCCATCAATATCATTAGAGCAGAATAACAGCTGAGGTTAAAAAAACAACCAAAAAAAAGGGCAATTTTATGCATGTGGAGATACCACATTCTATACTCAGCTCTGTGTGAATGCTGCGAACATACACAAAACTTTGCTGATTTCTACAGAACACATGGCTTGTTCAGGGATGTAGGATAATAAGAGACTGAATGTGATTTAAAGATGTGAATAGATGGTCACAGCATACCTCTCTTTCCAGTGCAAGGAAGCGCACATGAGCAGTGCACAGCAAAGAAGTTTGTAGCTGCAATAGTGTGGAGATGAAATATAGAGGAGAAAGGCGAATCTCTCTCCCAGTACCGCCAGGCTTTTCATATAGCACCACAGAGTTATTAAGGCTGGAAAAAAGAAAAAGAGCCATAGGTGAGGAAGAATCTAGATATCGACTCCACTTACAACCTGCCTGTTGCCATGCTTTGAGTGTCTTCAAGACAGTGCTCAAGAAGAAATTAACTTCAGATGACTCAACCAGCAGTGTAAGTGCTGCTCTACATAATAGCCATTCTGCCTGATGTGGGCAGCAGTTCAAGAAAATAACAGTGAAGTGATTCTGTACCTGCAAATACAAAGACTTGATGCTATTATTTCAGAAGTGCTTACTTCCCCTTGCCCATCACAGTGTAAAACATAACAAAAGACATTTTGCCCTCCAGAAACAAACTTTAGAAATCAGAATTTGTCACAGACAATTTATTTGGAACAGCTGAAATAAAAGCTATGTGGGAAAGATGGTAAATGATCTTGTTAAGTGCCTCTGGAAAAGTACTGGAAGAGGCTTGTGTCTGAGCAAAAGAGAATTCTCATCAGGTGCAAGTTTACTTCCCAAAAAGTCAAGCTGAAAGCTTATCGGATTGGCAAAGGATTACCTTACTTACAGCCATGTAAGTAATTTAGTGACACAGTGTTGAAATAAGATAAGACTGGGAGTAATTAGATACTTATTTAACAGACAAAACAGCAGAATACTGTGCGAACACAGACCTTCCACCATCTGCTGCAGGCCCTTTAAAGGTTGTCTGGATCACCTGAAGTGCACTTGTGCCTGGTAAGCTTAATTAAGAGCTCAATGTAGTTTCATAAAGAAACAAGTTACTAATCCTTGAGTCAAAAACAGGCAAATACATATGTGGTTAGCTTAATGCTTCACAAAGCTATTCCTGAGCAAGGATTTTACCTTGTAATGCTCGTGCAAAAGAGGGCTTGCTAGGACATATCAGCTCTGCATCTAGGCATTGGGAAAAGAAGTCAGCAGTATGAGATCACTTAATATTTCTGGAACTCTTCTTTTTTTTTTTTTCTATAAGAGAAAATAAGTTGCTTATGTCTAACAGCGTTTCCTGTCAATCTAGATTGACTGACATTATGCAAACAAAAACACATTCCAGGTCTGTGTTTCAGTGTGTTTTGTTAATTCATTTGTTCTGACCTCCGGCAGCCCTTCCTTACAACCCCAGGAGCAGAGTGCAGACTGCCAAACCAAGGGAATGAAATTCCCCAAAATCATCATGACACCTTTGTAGTAAAGCAGCCTCCTCCTGCATGCACAAGTATTGGCAGCCTTGGCAAGGAGAGTTCAATTCTTGCATTCAAAACAGAAGCTAACCATTCCCATGTGGCTAACTCTGGAGAAAAACATCTATCCCCTCAACAGCAGAACAACTCTACCTGCACAGGACAACACAGGGCAGCTTCACTCCTACTGTAGCAGAGCTGATGTGGCCATCTGTGAAATCTCAGTGCAGCAACCTGCACTGGACCTCAGCCCTTTAGATGTAAACACTGTGAATACATCTTTTTTCAAGGGTGTCTTTGTCCTATGACACACTACTGGGGCGAGCACATATCTGTGCTCTGCACAGCCAATAGTACAACTCCTACTGGTGACAGTTTGGGCCAATTTGAAAATGCTGATCTTTTGGTAGTGTATTTACTCCAACACAAAGAGAATAACATCATCCAACATTACTTGATACTCCCTCCTATTTTTCCATTTACCTTTACATGGGTATTGCCAATTAAAAATAGTTTTAGGTTCTCTGGGTGCCAGTAAAGCTTCTCTGAATTCTCCCACTGCAATGCCCCTAATGCCTGAACAAATTGTTTGCCAACTTTTTCAATGAATACAGAGCTCAAGCCCTCATACACCACCTAAAATATTAATGTGTGACCTTGTGTTATCTCCTCAATAACTAACAGAAGCAGAAAAAAAAATTGTATCCAGTTAAAACAAAGAAATCTATTCTTGAAAGCAACCCCTTTTCCATAAGCTATTCAATGTTGGTTTGACATTCCACTTGCTTGAAGTCCAGAGGCAGGATTAAAAACGTACTGCATGCAGACGGACAGAGTAACATACAAAGAAATAAAAAAATCCACACACATCTCCCTTCAACAGGAGGGAAAGCCACTTCACCTAGAATCATATTTCTACTTTACTGAGTCATAAAGAAGCTTCTCCAACTTCCCTTCTTCTGGAGTCTCCGAAGTGACCGAATAGCCTTCCTAAAACTTAAAATAATATGATGTTTTTAGCAGAAAGGAATATTCTTTATGCTTTAAAACATCTAATGTTGTTAGATCTTTCTTCACCTTAAAGCAAATATTTGGGGCTTGACCCTGGTGTAGCTTGAGTCACAGTGACAGGAAGAATAGGAGGTAAATTAAGAAAAACAATTTTCCCTATTGGAGGCAAATGATTTGTGTCTGAAAGCAGAAGCCAGCTCTAAATAAAAGGGAAAAAAAAAAAAAAAAAAAACAAGCTCACTACAATGAAAAGTAGAGATGCAAAAGCTGACTGCAATAACTGTCATGTGTCACAGAACTATAATTAACATGTTTTAGCTCCCCAGTACAGGATCTGTGTATGTCATGTCACTCTGAAAACCACTGCATCTCATGTAAGTAACTCTATGACTAATCATGGCAACAATACCATTGTATTGTTGCCATGTACCAATTGGTACCAAGTACCAATACCTGCAGATCTTCTCTCTAGGCAGAAGAAACTCTCTGCCCCAGGACAGGGACACCAGCATGCTCCATGCTCCAGACTTCAACCTAAGCACAGCAATGTGGGACATCCTAAAAACTCTGAAATACTGTAGCAAAATCAGGGTTTTATTCTCTACCTTCTTCTTATTTTCTACTTTTTTTTTTTATTATTATTAAGCATAACCCCTTCACACAGTGATCAGCACCGTGAAAGTAGTAAGAAGTAATCAGAACCATCCCTGTTCACTATCTATAGGAAAGCATATCTTTAAGAAAGATACGCAGTCCAGTTTTTGTTATCCCCAGCAGCTTTTACTACATGAAGTTTAACAGCTACAAGACACGCTATGAAGGTTGCTCCAAAAGTAATACCTTCTGTTTTATGATGTTGGCCCATGACCTCAGGGGCAGACCTAAGTCTGTTTTAATCTTTGCTGCAGTGCAATGCTGAAGTATCCTCTCCAGGTATTAACAGCCCTAATAGTTGCTAATAAAATTATATCTCATACTCATTGTGTTAAATAGATGTGAACTTACCTGTAAGTCTACAGGGTTTTAAGGAGACTCTTGTGAGAGCTTTCACACACGTTTGTTGTAGACTATAATGCTGCTTATGGTTTTAGATACTTATGGATATTTAATGGAAATATTCAGGTTAATAAAATAAATCCCCAAGGATTTTTACTTCCTACAGTTCAGGACAAGCTAAGCATCCGAGAAATGCATGCCTCCAAGTCATTTTAGCTTGCTTTCAGAGCCAGATATTTCTCTGTGCAGCCTGCCTTTATGTTAAGGTGTTTCAAATGATGCAGAAAATCATATGTTTTACATTATAAAGGACCCAAGCTGCAAATGCAGAGCAAACGATGAAATAAAAAGACAAATTCCTTCGTCAAAACTAAGAACAAATTGAGGGATCTTAAGAGACAGAATTCATTTCTTGCACTAGATTTCATGCAGAAAATCCACATGAGAAAAGATACAGAAAAATTCTCTTGAAAGAGCTACTAATGACATATTTACTAATGACACACACATGTGAGCATATACATTTTTTACTTCAACCAGCAAACACAGGGTTATCCTACGTTATTAGCTACTTTCAGCAAATTACCAGTGCTTGTGCTCAGGGTGCATGAGCATGTAAGAGTCTGAACTTACAGTGTTTTCTGGTGAGAGGAAAGCTTGATGCAGTGCCCAGGGAAAACAACACAAAATGTGTACAGGACACCCTGAATGAGCTGATACCTGAAAAGTTCCAGCACTGAAGATCTGCATTTTACGAAGTGATTTAAATTTTTAATAAGGTGAAAGCAAATATACACAGGTGTAGGCTGTGGTAGTTTGTTGTTGGCCAGACCAGAATCCCTTTCCCTTTGTTCAGTAGTTAAGAATGTACAGGTTATTGATAGACATAAAACAACATCAGCAAAAAACAACACCATAAACCAGAGCTAACCAGAAGACTCTAATAGCTATGGCAGACTTAAAACATTGTCTACAACATGCCTGACAAGTCACAAATTAGCATCTGTAGCATGTTTTGGGATTATACCCCACCCTTCCTTTCAGAGGCACTTGCTAAGTCCTCCCCTGCTGCTTATAGTATGTAAAAGGTGGTAATATGTTTCACAAAAGTTTATTAGGTTTTCCTGTTTAAGTAGATCTATCCAAGAAAGATTGATAAAAATAGTTAGGAAAATCTTCAGCTTAGCAAATTGTGCCCTTGCTATTTTAGAAAGCTGGAATACAGCCTTTTAGAAGACTCTCATGAGCTGCAAAAGGATTCCTTCCATAAAGAAAGAACTTCCATCACCCAAGCAATGATGTGAAGATATTCAAAACAAACAACTGATCACATTAAACAGCAACAAATTTTAATAGAGAATAACAACAACAACAAAATCCTAATTAAAGCTAGCATTGAAAGAGTCCTCCAAGCTCTCCCCACAAAGTCAAAGCAATATATCAGTAAAGATGAGATGACATTACAGCCCCTCTGCTGCAGGAACAGATCGGCTGATTCATGAGCCGGAGCTGCTAACAAGACAGCGGCAGTGCCACAAAAGTACAGAGACAATGAAAGGAAGACACCAGCTAATTCCAAGTCTAGCCAAGCTTGAAAGAGATGTTTTTCCCCTCCCTATAAGAAGTTATGGATAGAAGGATTAATGAAAGCACTTTGAATCATTCAGGCATCTCTCTCTCTCTGCTCCCTTCAGTTTTATGGCACTCATCACAGCTCATTCTTTTCACCCTTGCAAGCTCAAGTTGCCACAGACAGCAATGAAGGAACAGACCAGTGCCTCTGTGAAACTGAAAACACCACTAAGATGCCACAGGTCAAAGAAATTAGACAATCTCTTTTCTTTGGCTATTTTAAGGATAATGAAATGCCATCATAGTGTAAGATAACGGTTCTTCCTGTTAATTGTGCTACTGTTCATCCTATGTATTCTTGTGGAAGGTCACAGTAGGTTTAAACCGAGTACTTGCATTTTGATGTGAGACAAAGAATTACAGTTATCTCTTGACAACGTCTGGAAAAAAATTGCAGTACTGACTCTTTCTGCAGAAAGGGAGGCATCTTCCTGAAGGCAGGCTCGCTCTGCTTTGTATTGTCACTGAAAGCTGATAACAAATACCAGGAGGATCAGATTTGAAGGAAAGGTAGTCTGTTGTGCATGGTTTGGATTGGTTTGCTCTAAGTACTTAAATAATAAAACAGTTAGTAGTAATATTTTGTCTTTTTATCCTAATCATAATATCTACACGATAAAGATCCTCCAGTAAGCAGGACAAACCTGTGCAAAACATACATTGCTAATCTAACTCAGTGTCTTCTACACCTGGTAAATGAGGGTGGAAATCTGTAACAAATTTGTCTTGCTATTTATAGATTAATATTTTTATTAAATTAGCATCCTCTGGCACAAAGGATAAATTCATAATACTGTTGTTTACTGAGTTATTTTTTGCATCTATTGCCTTCACTAATGATCCCAACACAGTTTTTGCTTAAAAAGAATGCCTGCAACAAATGCTTAGCCTTTTTTTCCCCTCTTATTAGTTGCAATTAAAATATCCCTCCAAAAATGTCTCTTGAACAAATAGAGCAATTCATCATTTGTGCATGTTTAGATATTCCGATTTAGAAATGCTTGTTCCAGCAAGGCAATGTGTAGTCATGGAAAACTGTAAACTAAAAAGTGAAAAAAATGGTGAAACATGAGGTCAGCCTCCACAAAGACTCAGCTGGAATGATATATGGAGCTCACATACTTCACACTTGGACTGTTTGGAAAACAACACTGCCTGCTGGCACTTGTTTCCTTTTCAACTCTGCTGTCCATAAACCACCAAAACAGAACAAGTCCCACAGAGTTCTTGACAGCATTATGAGCATTGTACATGAAGCATTGCTCATTAGGAAGATTATGAGCAAGCAGTGTTTCTCCTTGGCATCTCACTCTGCCCCAACAGAGCTCCATCCTGCTGCTTCCACCGCCGAAGGGACATCCTTCTCCTCCCTGTGACCATGCCTGGCAGCGCCCAGAGATGGGAAATGGGATCTCTACCTGCTTCCTTCCTGCTCCTGAACAGTTGCATGGTTAACCCCTTCATGGAGCTGCCACATTATGAGAGATAAGGCCAAGGCGCAGAATGAGGAAACCTGGGAAGAAGTGCAGGACCTCAACAGGGAAAAATAAGACAGAATGAGGACAAGGAGTAGAAAAAAGGGGGAAAGCAATCAGCTAAAGACTCGATCAGACAGGAGGCATATTGAGAGCATAAGAGTCCCTTTAAAACATACTTAACATCATCTGAAGAAATTGGAGACATCTGAAACAAGGACAGAATTAAAATTAAAAAAATATCTTATGAAAATGGTGATATATTTATGAATGCAAAATGGAGCTATTTTCAGCTACTTCACCCTACACACAATCATTCATTGACAGAACTGAATATAAATCAGATCTTTTGATTTTTTAAAAGCACATTAAAAAGAGGAAACATAAAACCAGGAAATGACTTTCCCTAGCATTTATTGTTCTCAGATTTACAAAGTGATATATTAGGTAAGTATTTCAGGTCACAGTTATGCTGATATGACTCTGTGGTCAACATGGTGGCACAGCTGCATGAATTCACCATCTTCTCAAAGTAAGCTTGTGACAAAAGCAGAAGATGACTAAGATGGATGGAGACCTACTCACCTCATCACTAGCACTTGAAGAAATCCTTGTGAGATCCTTCCCACTGGCTTCTGGAGCCCACATGTAGCATTCAATACCACAGAACTTTTACGGGGCCTCTGCCACCACCATAAATCTTTCTTACAGTTTATTGCTTCAAGATATCAGCTCCAGTAAATGCCAGTTCTATTTTATGATACAAGAAGGAAAAAAAGTCTGTAATGATCTGCCTAATGATAACATCTCATGAGAAATTTTATATTACAACAATAAAGCGCCTGTTTGTTTTAATCTTTTATTACTCTCTGAGGCCTCATTGACATTGTATTGCACAGAATTCACACATAGCCTATGAAGGTTTCGTATCTATTGGCTCCATATTATTATTTAATAGATTTTTCTTTTAAAAGTACTTTGCAGATTGGATTTCTTTTTCCTTTTTCCCATGATACTGTGCAGCAGTGCTAAAAACCCTAGGCAAAAGAAGAGAGACATTTTTATACTAAAATATCAAGGGGATGAAGTTCCAAGCAGCAGCAGCCATTATCTGCAGATAAGATGCTTTTCAGTCTTGGCTAAGGCAGGCAGTGGAAGATGGTTACTTGTACCTCAGTTTGAAATGATCAAAGTGAGGAAAAAGGATTAGATGTCAAAATACTTGAAGTGTATCCCTTTGATCAGGATCAAAAAATCAAGACAGAACTTTGAATATAATGTGCTAGTATATTTCAGTGGCCCTTTGAAGAGCAAAAACCCTAAATTCATGGACATGTAATACTGTTGCTATGAATGGGATAATGCAGTTGATGTCTTATTCTCTTTTCTTAATTTAGTAAACCAGCAATGTGTATGACTTTCAGCCGTTGCTTAGAAAGCTGAATTTCTGCTTTTTAATGGGGCCATAACCCAGGTTGTCCTCACAACCCTCTGGGGCTGGGACTGGCACCTTGCTCCTATATCCGTGTCTATCACAGAGATTCCGTGACACTGTGAGCAGGTATGAAAACACGGCTATCCTTTACTTTTATCCATTGTCTAAAGTAGATACTACTCTGCATCATATTCTCTTATCTTATAAAACCACACTGGGATGATGTCCTCTCTTCATGAAGTGCATGTAGGACCTTGAGAACACTTACACAATAGCGTTAAAGAACCAAGACAATGAGATTGTACAATAACATAAGTTTGCCATGAGCAATTTGGCTACAGCCAAAAGCATTCAAAACAAAGCATTCAAAATAAAATGAGTAATCCCTGCCACTAACATTGTGAAAAATGTTAGGGGAAGAATTTGAAATTCAGAAGGAAGAAGCAGAAGGGTTCCTGAAGGCCACTCTCCATACAAAAATTCTGCTATAGAAATCCTTAGAAGATTGGAATTGCTACTCAGGACTGAAATGTAGAAGTCATGATGATGTGAATGAGGTAACACAGGGTCTGAAGGTATCTAAGTGCTCCCACTGCTTCCCAAACTGAGAATGAAGAAATGTAAAGAAGGCAGTTCACAACAAACCGAGACACAAGGTCACCTGTGATAAAGTCGAATATAAGTATCAAGTTTGCCACAGAGATACTCAAGATAGCCATAAAAATAACTTCACAGCACAAACAGACTTAGATAAAGACGAATTGAAAGTTTGCACACAGTAATAAAAGACCTGGGGTGCTTTTAGTCCTGTATCAGCTCTATGACAGAACAAACTTTTCAGGAAAAATTACAAGTTCAAGTTGGCAATGGTAACATCACAGTAACTTAAGTTCACAGCCTGGATCGAAATGTGTTATTTAAACAAAACAAAGTCACCTCTTCTTTGTAGTTCATACAGATTTTCAAGGAATTCACTCCAAATATGGGAAATGCAAAGAGATAAATGACGGGACTATTACGTGATATGACAGTACTAGCTAGAAAATCAGAGAGCAGGCCAAGAGCCAAACCACAGGCAGTGACAATCAAAATTATACTGCTACAGTTTAAAAGTAAATAGTGTGAAAGAACATTACAGTACATCTGAATCAAAAAATAATACAGATAGTCAGCAATACAATATCTGTTTTTTATTACTGTTTGGTCCCTCCTGTGCTTAGGAGCCTGTTTGCTTGCTTTGGTTTTGAGAGTTAAAAACAATTGCCCCTTTTTTTAAACACTGCCTCTTTTCTGCATGCAAGGAGTTTGTATTTTGTGCCTATGTCACCAATCTGCTTGTTGACTATTAAGGTAAAATGCAGCTGATTGCTGTACAAGTTGGTTTACACTCATATTATGCCACCCCTCATATCAAGATGCAGTGTCCAAAATAAAGTCCACCTTAACCCAGCTGACGTTCACTTTGTAGAAAAAGTAGCTTTTAATTCATATTATTGTAGTATAAAAACAATACATACTCAGACACACTAGAGAAAAAACCCTATATGATATCAATAAGTTTTTAGTTTGTTTCCTTTTAACATCTTGGGAGAAAGAAAGTAACTATTATAAAAGTTTTCTTAAACTAAGACACACTGCGACCAAGCAGCTAGAGAGTTCTGAAGTTTTTGCTCACACCTTGAGGAACACTGACCAGGAAAGAAACATCTAACTTTGCTTTAAAAAAAAATTATTGTTGATTCTGATATAATCTCTTGTAAATAATAAAAAAAAAGCACAATCACTCACACGCTGACAAAACAGAAGCCAATGAGAAGCTCAGTCCTGAGCTGACAAAGCTGAATCACAACTAAAATTTCCATGTGCATTTACCAAACGACTCTGCAATTGTTCTGCTCATGAATGTTTTGAAAGGATTACAACTTTGTACTATGCATGATGCACATCTTTCTAGTTCTTTACCTCTGCACCAACAAAAGAAAATAGAAGACAATACAATGCAATTTTTTTTTAAAGTTTCCTAATATGTAGTATAGATTGGTGTAAGTTATATAGGTATACATATTATATAATTTATGTATGTGTAAGTTATGTGTTATGTGTAAGTTACATAGGTATATGTATTATATAATTTATATAGCAGAGGTTTGCTATGGCACGTTTAAGATACAGCAGATTATTATATTTAAGCAACGATCAATATGCTTAGCTCTCTAGAAGTGCATTGCTCAAAAAATAGCGGTGATCTGGGAAATCACAATGATGGACATTCATTCAGGTCTGAAATAATGACACTACAAAATAAGCACCCTGGGACTGAAGAGCTGCTTTCAACAGTTTGCAATTATTAGGCATCAAGGGTTCAGCTGAAATTAGCCTCTAACATAATCCTAATTCATCTAATGAAACGTACTATGTATCTCACTCACACATAAGTACAATTAACAATTTGGCAAGTTCTTCTAGCAAGAACTTCCTTTTCATAATGATGGAAAGTTTCAAGCTTATAAAAGCAGCAATTTGTACCCTGTTAGCCATGAACAGCTCTTCGCTAGGTGCAAAAAAAGGACTTTGCCATACGACAAAGACTCAGACAATGAAGTCAGCAGATAAAAAAAGTCTATGTTCTGCATTGTTACTTCCCATAATTATATAAATTTAATCCTCAGAGTTTGCTTTAGTCATAGCATTTTGCTTTAGAATGTCAAAATGGGCTTTTGATCTAGACTGCATCAATTCTTCCCCTTTCGGTCCCCAGCGTTATAACTGCCTTTCTCATCAGCTACCACATACCCAGAAGAAATGCTATCAGCAGCAAGATTAGGTCATACTCACAGGCTGTGCTAAACCTCATTAAAGGCTCATAAATGACCAGCTGCAGATAACCTTCAGTCTGTCCCCAGCATGTCAAGCCTTCCCAGTATACCTCACAACCTGGGTTGGGCTGCTCACATTCTCCTTGCCCTCCATAACCATCAATCCACAACTGATGCTGATTTAAGACTTACACTACATAATGTGGAAAATGCTGGAGTCTTGCACAGAGTCTGAGCTCCCTACTTGTGAGTACAGAGCAGCAGGATGTACCCACACAGGGGCAGCCACTGCTGGACTGCTCTGATAGGGCTGCTTGTGGCTGAGCCTGAGCTGCAAGGAGCTAATCGTCTGAGATATATCACCATGCTGGTCTTTGTTTTGGTGGGTTTTCTTGTTTGGTTGGTTTTTGCTTGGTTTTTTTTGTTGTTGATGGTTTTTTTTGGTTGGTTGGTTGGTTCTGGGGGGGCGTAGACAGTTGTTTTTGCATTTAGAGGTTTGCATTTTTTGTTTGTTTTTATTTGAGGAAATCCTCCATGTTCTTAAATAAAAGGCACAACTGAACTACAAAGCAACAAAATTTATTCCCTGATTCAGAATTACATAACAAATGAATATTCACTTAAAATTGTTGACTAAAAGTACCAAAAAATAAAGTCAGCTAAAGTAGTAAGAAGAAACCAGAGGGGAATAATTTATGGAATGATATGGATCAGAGCTAGCAATGCTATTTTAAACTCAAGTTTGCTAAAACATATGTAGTCAATAACATAACACCAAAATACTTCAGTATTTTCAAGTAGTATGAAAATATTAACATTGGTGTCCACATCTGAGCCCACTTGAGTTTAGCACATAATCATGAGCACAGTGAAATTAAACAAGATGAAATGAAGGCCTCAGCCTGAAGTCGGGTTTCCAAGATCTTTTCCTCTTTTTTTTTTTTTTTTTTTTTAATACAGTGCTTTGATTTTACAGTAATACATTTGTTTCTTTATGAATATATATTTTTCCTTTCTTCTAATCTTAATTGAACATGAATAAATCATGTTGAAATGTTAATGAAATAATTGGAAATCTAAATATAGAGCAGATCTCTCAGCCTGAGAATAAGAATAATTTTAGTGTTTGAGCCACAGACAAGATTTCTGGGAAATATTTATCACCCTATATAATCTCCCCAAGGGCCCAAGATACAGAAAAAAAATTGATTTCAATTGTAGTGAAGAGTAAGAAAGAGTTCAATAAAAAGGGGTCTGCAGAAACTAAGGCTAAAAGGATTAGAAATGGCTTATGCAGGGGCCCCTAGAAGAATGGGATAGTAACAAAATGGGATTAGGACAATGTGGGGGTAGAAGAGATACAGATGAGGCAAGGAGGTGATAAGATGTTCCCAGAGTAAGTTAGAACTGGTTCGGGGGCTACCCCTCCCTCAGGGTCAGAAGTTTACAGCCAGGAAGACTATGAGCCTTCATCCAATGACCACCAGGAGGAGACCCCCCACGCATTGTGAGAACCCTTCTTTGTCTTCTGTCTCAAAGCTTGCTTCCTGAGGTATTTCTTGTGATAAGACTCTAACTGATTTATGGAGGTGGCAAATGATGAGTGCTACAGTGTGACCATCAATATCACTTTGACATTTAAAAGCACCTTTCTCCAGAGCTGCTTGCCTCCGGAAGAGAGTGCTCAGGAGTGGTTACTGGCGGAAGATCTGGCCTAATAGCCCCAGCTTGGTGTGGGAAAATGGGGGAACAATACCATCGTGCCCTGTGAGAAACAGGATGCAGATGGGCATCCCTGCTCCCTCTTATCTGCTGGCAAGGCCCAGAAGATGATAACAAAGGAATTTCTGCTGAGATCCAAGCGCCAGTAACTGTCACTCCAAGGAGAGCTGACTCGACCACTTTGGACTTATTAATAAGTTTGTACTGCCATCGTCGTCGTCACCGTGGACACCGTTGTCAATAGAACAACAACGCCCAACAACCCACAACTACTGAAGATCAATGTCTGAACTACGAGCCACGCTGGACCCATGGTGGTGACTATCTCCCTCTTGCCTCCTATAGAGACTCCTTCCTCCTATTTCCTATCTTTTCTGCTGCCCTTCTTCCCTTCCCCATCACCCTAATTTGTACCTATAAAGACTCTTTGCTTTTATTTCCTATCTTTTCTATCGCTCGCCTCCCCTTCCCCATCACCCCAGTCCATAATAGTGTCCGTCCTCCCTTTCCCCATCTCCCTTATTAAGATTTGTAATACACTGGTCGGACCAACATTTGAACCGTTGCTTCTTAATCTCACGCTGGGTATACATATATCAAAGAACCTCCTCTCCCTCCTATAAATTGGAGCGAGACACGCATGCACGAGGGGGAGGGACCGTATGCTAAGTTGTTCTCAGAAACATAATGAATATGTATAGGAATTCCAGGAAAATCATTGATTATGTATTAGTTCTGCCTATATCTATACCAAGTTTTTGTCCTAATGGTATGCAAGTTAGGAGGAGCTATCCCTCTTGCATCCGGCTCTGCGCAGCATTGATTAAAACATACCTGATTTATAACTACTTTACAGTTATAGAGTTTGATTCCGCAAGTCAGTAGCTACTTTAAAAGTATTTTTTACATTCATTAAAAAAAAATCACAAAATGTCTAAGTACATAAAATATCATGTCACAGTACCACAAGTGAAACATATATATGGTTAAAATCCAGCATAATACATTAAAAATAACCAGTTACTAGATCAGTTCAAGATTTTCTTAGTGCAAAAGCATGCTTGAAACTATTTTTTGATGGTGCTAAGTGTTCCATTGTGAAACAAAGCTGATAACAGCACAAGCTGAAAGGCCATTTTAGGACATTCCAGCAGTATATCGGCATCTTTGTTCAGGAATAAAATTGAGCTGGAAGCTCAGTATTCTCCCTGAGGATGAACATAAGCAAGGACTGGAATGAAGGTATGACCCCTGCCTGGTAGGCACAGATTCTGAGAGGCAGAAAGGTAGACTCAAGGCAGTAACAGTTCAGAAACATAAATGAGAAGAGAAATATTACATTTTTGCTTTGTGATAGAGAACAAACAACAACGATATGAAGTAGTTGGGAATAGCCAAGATGCAAAACAACCCTCAAAACTTCACATCCCCCCTATCATCTCACTGAAAAATAAATAATCTAATACTAAAAACACAGAACATTTCTCATCAGTTACAGACAATTCATATATCCAGAATTGGTCACTATAGCATTAGAAATGGATGGTAATAACAACAGTAATACCATTCATTTGCTTCTAGAGCAGGTTATTATTTGGCTGAAATTTTCCCCTTTGCACTGCAAGTTGAGAACAACCATGAGCCACAAACACCTGCACACATATGCAAGGTTTGGTTTGATCTTCATCATCCTTAAGTGTAAGACTGAGCACAACATGTCAAAGGGCAGCTAATAGGTTTTCCAAATTATCTGCCTTTGTAGGAGAGAATTCCTTCATTGAAATAATCAAGTTTGCCTAATTCTGTGTTTAGGCTGCTCTACTGTTTATAGATGTAGTTTCCAGGAAAGGTAAATGCTTCAGCCAGATAAGAATATGGCATCCAACATTATCAGATCTATGTACGTGATCATGTTTTATTATTACAAATTTCAAAGTGTAAAAAGCAAAAGAAATGCATCGCTATAGTTGGTGTTGCTGCTACAAATGACCCAAATCAAAAACGGTTTGACCTTGAATCGCCACAATGCAACAACAAAAAAAAAGGATTCTACAGTTTTGTCTCTTCTGTTCTGCCCTCCGCCCCTTCAAGGTTACATTTTCCCAGAGCTGTCAGGGTTCCGCTTCACTAACACAGTTTTATTTTAGCAGAGGTTCTAACAAACAAGAGTCTATTTCTCCAGGTATGCCCTTAACAGAATGAAATCTGCCTCAATACATCTTTTTAAAATAAACTGGAGCACCAATCTGGGTCTTTCTAAACTGAAAAATCTGGCTAACTGAGACAATGAGCAAGTGACATCTCAGCATGTGTCCAGGAATGACTAATACAGAACTAATTGAAAACATCAAGCCGACGCTTTTATACATTCAAAGATGCATCCTCATGGTGGGTATCCGACAAAAGCAGAAGAGACCTCTAATGCCAACACATCTCTGGGATTGCATTCCCAACATGAAGGATAGGGCCTAATTTACCTTCACTCTTGGCTCGCTAAACAGAAATTTGTGCTATGTCAGAGAGAAAACCCTCACGTTATTCAGAGACAAACCATTCATTATCTCCATATATTGTACAGTTTTATCTGACAAATGTTGCATAGGTGGGACCTGTTGAGCCCCTGGTCTGTGCTCTAAAACTCTGCAAGTTGCCATCATTTTTATAATACTGGAAGACAGAATAGATAAGTTTTCCTGAAAAATAAGGCCTTCTGTAAACTGTTCTGTAGAAAACTGCTCTCAGGACTTCCAACCCAGAAATGAAGATATTAATTAATCCACTGTATTCCTACAACTACATGTTAAAGCTGAAGCACCATTTAAACATTTGGGGCTGCCCAAAGGAAAGCTTCTGTCCATCTCATTCAGGTCTTCTGGAACTAGGAATGGCTTATCAACAAGATTTAGATAAAATACATAATTCAGACAAACCATCAATATATCTGCTTTCAAATAGTGTATCTTAATTAAATCATAGAATAATAGAATTACTCAGGTTGGAAAGGACCCCAAAGATCATCAAGTCCAACCACAGCCTAACCACAGTACCCTAATTCTAACAACCCTCTGCTAAATCATATCTCTGAGCACCACATCCAAACGGCTCTTAAACACATCCAGGGATGGTGACTCAACCACCTCCCTGGGGAGCCTATTCCAGTGTTTAACCACCCTTTCTGTAAAGAAGTGTTTCCTAATGTCCAACCTAAACTTGCCTTGGCACAACTTGAGGCCATTTCCCCTCATCTTGTCACCTGTCACCAGGGAGAAGAGACCTACCCTGCTCTCACTGTAAACACCTTTCAGGTACTGGAAGAAAGTAATAACGTCTCCTCTCAGCCTCCTCTTCCTCAGACTAAACAGCCCCAGTTCCCTCAGCCTCTTCTCATAGGGCTGATTTTCCAAGCCCTTCACTAGCCTCGTTGCCCTTCTCTAGACCTGCTCCAGCACTTCCATGTCCTTCTTGTATTGAGGTGCCCAAAACTGAACACAGTACTCGAGGTGAGGCCTCACCAATGCTGAGTACAGGGCAGGATGACTTCCCTAGTCCTGCTCACCACACCATTCCTGATACAAGCCAGGATGCCATTGGCCTTCTTGGCCACCTGAGCACACTGCTGGCTCATATTCAGTTGACTGTCCAACAGTACACCAACGTCCCTTTCCATCAGGCAGCTTTCCAGCCACACCTCCCCAAGCCTGTAGGGTTGCTTGGGGTTGTTGTGACCAAAATGCAGGACCTGACACTTGGCCCTATTGAAACTCATACAGTTTACCTCAGCCCATCGATCTAGTCTATCCAAGTCCCTCTGTAGTGCCCTTCTCACCTCTGGCAGATCAACGCTCCCTCCCAGCTTGGTGTTGTCTGCAAACTTACTGAGGGTGCACTCAATCCCCTCATCAAGATCATCAATGAAGATATTAAACAGAAGCGGCCCCAGCACTGAGCCTTGGGGGACACCGCTCATGACCGGCCACCAACTGGATTCAACTCCATTGACCACAACTCTTTGAGCCCAGCCATCCAGCCAGTGCTTCACCCAGCAGAGCGTACACCCATCCAGACCATGGGCAGCCAGCTTCTCCACAAGAATGTTGTGGGGGACAGTGTCAAAGGCCTTAGTGAAGTCCAGGTAGACCACATCAACACCCTGACCCTCATCCACTAAGCGGGTCAGCTTGTCATAGAATGAGATCAGGTTTGTCAGACAGGATCTACCATTCGTAAACCCATGCTGACTGGGCATGATCCCCTGGTTGACCTTTAATTGGTCCATGATGGTTCCCAAGATTATTTTGTTCCATAACCTTCCCGGACACCGAGGTGAGACTGATAGGCCTGTAGCTACCAGGATCTTTCTTTAAGATGGTTCATTGCTTTTTCCTTTTATTTTTTCCAAGTGAAATATTTGTTTGGCAACAGTTACTGAGCTTCCCCAATATTAATCTTTGATCGATGGTCAATTCTCTAAAGGAAACTGGTCAGTAAGATGCTAACCACAGAAGTTCAGAAAACAGAACCAAGATTATTCCACTTGTTGGAAAACTTCACCTATGGCGATTTGCTGCTTTTCCCGCTGCAAAATCCAACAGCACAAGCCACCGGAGTTTCACTGGCTGGCTGTGTGAACTGCAGAGAGAGATTTAATCACAGAACCAGTTACGGTAGCAACAAAAGGACGTTTGTCTTTCAACATAGAAGGAAAACCTGCACCCGGAGGACTTGTTAGCAGCTCAAACTCTATACACTCAGCTGGGAAAAATCACCAAACAAAGCACAAGGTACTTCCCCGCAAGGAGAAACCTACCTCGTTGGCTGGCTCCTCGCTTCTGCGGGATTTCTCCTGGAGCTCCCGAGGTAATAATAAATACTAACTTCATCAACGTCTTGCCAACAGTCAGGAACTCTCACCATCACCTGACTACCAGGCAGCAGCCCAGTCCCCCTGGACGTGGCTCTGAGCACTCAGATCGAGCTGTAATGTGTCCCTGTTAATTGCAAGGGAGTTGGACTAGGTGGCTTTAAGGGTCCCTTCCAACTCAAACGAGGCTATGGTTCTAAGTAGAAAACAGCCTCATTTTGCAGTACTTAAAGGTTCTCGGTAAGGAAGATGTAAAAGAATAGAAGATAACAGGCTGACGTTTTCCTTTTCTTAAGTGCTCGGTGGGCAATAGTTCACAACAAAGAGAAACTGCCTAAATTAGCACCTCTTCAACACTTTTTCGAAACCGTGTAATTAAAAATTAATGAGGATCAGCGAAGGGAAAACGTTTTTTTTTTTTTCCTCCTAATTTAGTACCAGTTGTTTATTGGCAGGATGCAGATGCCAGCACTGGGGCGAGGGGCTGGCTGCCTTAACACACTTTGCTGTCCCTCTGCACCAACACCCGGGCAGCTGCATCGGGTCCTGGTTACCTGGTGTTCACATATTGCCAAGTAGGGCCATTGGGGAAATTCAGTTAATTTACAGCAACTGACAGATATAATGATTATGCCACCCCTAAACTGCTGACTGCTATCCCTCATAAAATAATCTCGTTCCAAACTCCAAAAAATAAGGCAATTCATTTATTTATTTTTTTCTGATGCCCATTGCTCACTTCTGGAAGTAAAATCAGTCAAACACTTTTAATGCAATGTTCTGGTCACAGTTGGTGAAGGTGATGGAATTGAGTAAATCTGAGGATTAATTGAGGATTTACTGTTAATCTGGGGATCATTTTAACAAAGATGCATAGGTTGAATCTCACATTTAAACCAGCAAGAACTGTATGTTTACCTGCCTTTGTGGGTCAGACACATATCTTGATGATCTTGGTTGCAGTGTGCATAAAAGCCTCTTAAAAACAGTCTGGCTCCTGCTCTCAAGGGAAAGGTTGAACCTTGAAAATACCTAGAGCTAAAAATGGAAACTCATTCTGCTCAAAGTTGCTGGATATTATGCCTGAGTTCAGCTGCCAGATGGAAGAATCGGTAATTCAGATATGGTTAGCGTGGTATTAGGCCCCGAAACACACCTAAAGGAATGTGGGGACTTCAGCAGTTTGGAGCAGAGACTGGGACACAGCAGCAGCAGCCACATCCCTTTACCATCATCTGTAATGCTATGAGAATTAAAAACAAAACAAACAAACCAACAAAGCTCCATCTATGTTTCAACTGACTCAAAATTAATGTTTGTTTTGATAGGCTTTGATTTATAAAGATATGAGTATTTTGTTTGTTTGGAAATTAGATTTTATGTTTGTAAGTCTGAGGTCTTTGCTTCAGAAAAAAATAGGATTATTGTAGCAATGTCTATAAATCATATTCAGATCAGTTTGCATATATGTGAAAATTATCAAATGTTGTAAAAATAATTTTTGAAAAAATAATTACATCAAAAAGCAACACAGAAAGTGAAAAGTAAATCAGGCAAATCCTTTCTCTATTTCTTTACATAAACACGTTCATTTAGACCAGTGAATACTTTTCATTTCATAATGTTATGCTTTGAGAATGGGCTTCAGTTCAATTGCTACTTTTTGATCAGGGAAAAGCTCTAAGCCTTCCTAAAATTTTACCTTGTCTGGACACCCTGGGTGAGATAAAGATCCTTTAAAAATGCAGAAAGTGCTTCTATTGTCCTTTGGTGGTGGTTTTCTTTTTTTTTCTTTTTTTTTTTTTTTTGGTTGTTGTTTTTGCTGCAATTCAGCTGAGCCACAAACCTTGAACTCTACTTTGCCTGTGCAATGAGAGGCCATCTTAATGTAAGGCCCTTGTACATGTGGCTTACAGAGCAAATGACTACGCATGGTGAAGTTGTAAGAGAATTAGGTTCTAAGACAGCATGGCATAAATCTTGCTTTATAGGACAGAATACTTTGTGTTGTGAGAATTATCTGGAATTATCTTACCAAATGAGATAGAAAAGCCAATAGTGGTTCTGTTTTGAAGCACTTCAGTCCCTTCAACAGGTGAAAAAAAACTTCCTCTGCTATTTGTCAGCCAAAATGCACTCCTCTATGCATGAAAGTTCACCTCTGCACATACAAAGCAAATGCTTTCCCTCACCCATAAACATTTTCTGTGCACAGAGACATTTGTTGCTTCACAGTGTCAATGCTGGAACAGCTCTTGTGTGATGTGTTCCCTTCCTCCTCTCCACTAGCGAGATTCTGCTGTGCGACACATCTTGTCACAGGCTAATTATAACAAATGTTTGAAAATATTTCCTCCAGAATATCCTTGGCTTCAAGATGACTCATTCACGTGAGGCAGGTCCCCTTGCTGAGCCCAGGAGACTTCAGAACAATGTCTAAATTCAATAATGATGCCATGTGCCCAGCTGACCATGCTGGACAGCTTCTGATTGATTTCTTTCCCTTTTCAATCCTTTCCTGTCACCATCAGCTAATTAAAAGTGCAGTAATCTGATATAATCTGTTTCCCAGTTGGTGTGGCAGTTGGCTATCTAACAGAAATAATTGATTGTAAACTGCCAAACCTCAGACATTTAGACTTGCATTGTCTTCTCTGAACCATGTACAACAGGCAAAATTTGTCTCTTGATACATCAAATGACCCACAAAACAAAATTAATTCAGCCTTTGCTACTATGGAAAAATCAATCTGAATAGAAATAGGTAAGTTCTAAAATATAATAAAAGTATGGAGGAAAAGTGAATAAACACAGACATCCTTGATTCCACAAAGTCTGCAGTACAGCAGCATGCAACTCCCATATCTTTTCCCACTGCTGTTATCAAAGTAGCAATAGGAATGTTGCTACTTCAGAGAAGACCATCCCTATGGTTCTAAGGTTCTAACAGTTGTTTTTTCTTTTTTTTTTTTTTTTCTTTCTGAATATAGGTCAAACCCTTGAGAATGTGTGTGACTTCCAACGGCTGGTGGCCCACACAGTACATTCAAAGAATGACAGTCATCTATTTTTTTTTTTTCCTAACAGTAAGGATACTTCCATGCTTTTACGGATAGGATATTCGCCCTTCACTATCCTTAACACAGAACAATTCTTGTAGGACACAAACAGAAACCTGAGTTAGAAGGGGTCTGAGTATCTCACAAGGACAGCAAATATATTGAACTGGTACTGAAATCACAGACACAGCACTAAATCTTCTGGCAGAACTGTTTGCTGCCTTGTGAAGTTCAGTTCTTCATTTTCCAACCTGACAATGAGTGTAAGCCTCTGCTTTCCTCTAAGTTTATAAATGAAGCAAGAGTAAATCAAGCATGGAAGTGTTTTATGGATCAGGTTAGCACAGTTCTTGGAAAGCCATCTGCTCATAAAATCATCTCAACACACATCTCAAAGCAGTCAATTTTTGTTAATAAAGCTGGGGTTTGCACCTCAGAAAGGAAACAAGCTAGAAAACCTGTCACTGTTTCTACAGAGAATGTCTATAATAAATCTGTTCCTTTCTGTTTTGTCCTTTTTTCTTCACTTTAAAATATTTTCTTCTACATATATAGGCTTACTAATAAATCAGCATTTAAAAAATAAAGTTATACTGAAATGAGAAGGAATGTGTTCCTCTGTAAGGACACCCTAGGCCCTACCACTGAGCAGCACAGAGCAGTAGCCCCAAGCCTTCACTTACTGAAGCAGAACAAGCAGCATCTTAGGGGAGTGCCTCTACATGGCAGCTTCTAATTCTGCTTAGCGATGCCTTAAACCAGCTGACTTTTCTCCTTGCAGTTCTCATACCAGGAGGGTCAAATCACACCAGGGAGCACTGCTGTCTTCTGAGTTTGAGCAAACAGTAAGTCTTGTTCACTGTGTTTGCTGTCCTTGATTCCTGTCAGAAGTAAACAGTTTACTAATCTGCACTACTTGAGGTCCCTGACTTCATTCTGTCCCTTTATAAGCACACACAGACACACACAAATACGTAAATGTATATATTTTCTTTGAATATTTGCATACATTATACCTATACAAATAACTTATATATACAAACTGTGTATAAATATTCAAATCAAGTATTAGTCACTTATGTATTTGTATGCAAGAATATATAAATACTCCACATATCTATGCAATACATAGAAATAGATATGTGTAATGTGTGCTCACACAAACACTGTAAATTCCAATAATATTGCTATCTAAAACTCAGGATCCTATGCCCACCAGATATTTGCCTATTTTTATCTCCCACTCTTGTACACGAGTATTCTCTAATTACGTGTATGATGGTGGTTAAACTTCTATAAGCAGTATTTGAAATTGAAACAAATTTTAGAATTGAAATTGTCTACCTCCTAAGGGATTGAACGTAAGAGATGCACAGCATTAAAAGATCTAACTGGTCTAGTAGACTTGAATGTCCAACTTGACTTTTAAATATAATGAAATTTGGGTAAGTGAAGCTTGTGGATGGTTGTGAGATGTTCAGACTCACATCTTTAATAAGAAAGATTTTACACTACATGCAAGGCATATGCAAATATTTCAGGCTTGTTGTAAATATCTAAGTAATTAGTGAGATTTCCCCAAAAGATGTCTTATCTCCCCAGATATTTTCAAGAAATCTCAAGTTCCATCTTAAAGTAATGACAAAGCCCTGGAGACTTTAACGTAACATTTGCTGATTTTCTATTTTTGCAGTCAGGCATCTACGTCAGATACAGATTTCGTTTGGCTACTTTTTTCCTTTTATGATTTATGTTTATTCATTGGATAACATTTTCTAATTTCAGTGATATGAGAGACCCAATACCATCCCAGTTTCCGCAGGTCTCTGCTCTCAGGCTGGAAAGGTAAGCTGAAGCTCAGGGACCATTTGGAGCAGAGCTGGTCATTAATCTGATGGAAGGCCTCAAAGAGTCCCCATAGTCCAAGCTGGAGGGCATATAGAAAGTCTGGTCTGGTGGCCATAGGAGGCATTTGCCAACAAAGAAAACACAACAAAGGATCATAGCTGACAGAGATTAGGTGCACATCTATGAAATCCATCACATTTCTAGCAAACTGAGTGGGGCTAAAAACAGCCCCAGATGAAAAAAAAACTAAAAATGTTCAAATCCTTAGTCCATGATATGTAAAACAAGACCACAAGTTACAGCAAGAAATAAGTCATCAATCACTCATCCACATCCTATTATCAGTTTGACTAACTCCACTGAGTGCAGGCTCCAAACAGCTGCCTTTAACTACCTCGTCACAGGTCTCATCTTAATGTCAGTCTTTGACAGGAATTGCCCATCATTTCATTGTCACATTCTCTGCACTTCCCACTTCAGACCACAGAGGCTTCAGCAGTACATGGAAGGAGAATGCATTCAGGAGAAATTTGAAATCAGGAAGCACAATGATTGGAGTTGCACAGAGTGCTGGAAATGCAGCAGGAGCACAGATGTGTGCAAATAGAAGTGTATGACACCAGGACATCAATGTAAAAAAAAAAAAGTAACAATCATCATCAATACAGTAATGGGACCACCTTTTTATATGTAGGTTATAATGGCTTTATATTATGTAGTTTATTTGGTTCTGTGCAAATATAAAATCATTGAACCATTTAGGTTGGAAAAGACTGGTAAGACCAAGCCCAACCATCACTTCACACTGAAAGTTCACCACTAAACTATGCCTCTTAGTGCCACATCCACATCTCTTATACACCTGCATTGGCAACTTCACCACCTCCCTGTACAGCCCGTTCCAATGCCTACCCACTCTTTCAGTGAAGAAATTCTTCCTGATACCCAGTCTGAACATCCCATGGTGAAAATAGAAGCTGTTGCCTCATGTCTTATCAATTGTCACCCCTGAAAAGAGACTAACATCCTCCTCACTGCAGCCTCCTATAAGGTAGAGAACAACAAGGCCTCCTCTCAGACTCCTCCATATTAAGCAGCCTCAGTTCCTTCAGCTGCTCACTGGATGTTTTTGGCTAAAGAATCATGGAGTGGAATCATGAACTAGAAAGAACTATTCTGTATTTCTTATTGGAGATACACTGCCTTCTAGTAAAAAAAAAAAAAAAATTAGTTCCATATCCCTTCCTGAGAAATGCATTAAGATCAGTTTTTCCATATTATCTCACAATCAGGTTTTTCTTCCCTTCAGGGAAAAAAAAAAAAAAGGAAAAAGAAAAAAAAGAAAAGGATTTCTATTTCAACTACGTAACTATGTGCTGAAGTACCAAAATCTGATTTATGTTTTAAGGAAACCAAAATATACAATTACATCAAAAACAAACCATAAATGAGCCCTAACTGTCACATGTCCTTCTCATTGTACTTATTTTCAGCACAGCCTAAATTATATTCCTGAGTCAAGCCAAATGACATTGAGGAATTAATTACTGAGGCATTCAAAGTGACTACACAAAGATTTCCTGAAGGACTGGTATGGATTAATCATGACATCTCAAGGTGCTACCCTTAATAGGATTTCCAAAGATTTGATCTATGAGTAAATTCTGAGCTCATGAATATCACACATGAATCCAGATATATTTTCCCATTACAGCCGTAACTGCAAAGATTCACCTGGCTTTACATTGTTAGTGGGTACAAATGTCTGCTGGTAATTTTAAAGAACTATCATTTATTCAATAAATGGTGAAGTTTTTCACCCTGAAAGCTGAAATTATACCAGCTAGAGATTTGTACATAGATATATAAGCCATATATAATAAGACATGTATTTCCAATTGACAGAATGGAGTTGTATGATGATTTATTGTTTTAGAAAAATGAGTCGTCTTAGCATTGGTTATTGGTTTCTTACAGTGCTACACATCAGTATGTAGCTATTTTATCAATAAAATTTCCATAAATAATGAGTTATATATGTCATCTGTGGAAATTACTTGAGTTATGTGACTGAAAGGAAAAAGATATTTTCACAGCTTTGTTTTGGTTTCTTTTTAAGAATAAAGCATACTGTATTGCGTAATGTCTCTACTGCATAGTAAAACCATGTTGTCCCATAAAGGCATTACAGGGAAATGGACTACTCTAACGAGGCACAATATTTTCAAAAAATGTCCATGAACAGACCACAGATCGACCCCATTATCTTCCTTGTGTTGCCATCCTTACCCTTCATTTTAGATCCTGATGTGCATTTCTGTACCAAATGATGAATAAATTTGAATGTAAATCAATGCCTTTATACAATCCTCATGCAGATATGAGAGTGACAAGGACCTGTCTAAACCCTTCCAGTTTCTCACATGGCTTGATTTGGTCAGATGACATTTGGCCTCACTTCAACAAAACATTTACTGATTGTTAATGTTAATTATATGGTTTGTGCCAAGAACTGAAGTGTTGATTCACAACTCTAATTTACACTTCAGAAAACTGTTGGATCAGAACCACATTTGCTCAAACTTAGGCAAGATCAAACCATTCCTGGCTAATTATTCAAATATATGTATTCTCAGCTTCAAAATATATTTTGTTGTGAAAGATGGAGAGAACAACTAACTTTTGTTTCCACTGATATATTAGCCTCTGATGATTTAATGTTCCAACTGCCAAACTTTAAGCCCATTTCCACATACTAGTGGCAATATACAGTGGCTATATGTATGCTTTTGTGTTATTGTTTGTTCCTTAAAAGAATGATTATAATTATAATTATACCCAAGGTAAGAAAAGTCGTATTATGTTCACATGATAACTAGAAGTGCCGAATGTCATATTTGTGGATTTTGTGAACTGTGCTTGATATTTGGCAACCATTGCTCCATGTGGGTGTTCTGTTTTGTCTGGTCTTTCTCTGCGTTTCATTGATTAGGTGGGTGCAGAAGCATAACTTCTTTGTCACTTCACTGGAAGCTGTCATGATGGCCGCAAAGTGTAGCATAAATCAATTCTGCTCAGAGGACTGCTTACAACAGAGTCAATAACAGAGCAGGAAAGCACACATGGTATCAGAGGAGCCAGAAGGAAAGAAAGAAAGAGAAAAAAAACCCTCTATCTCAACTTAAAAAAAAAAAGAGTTCAAGAACTTCAGCCAAGTTTTGTCAAATACACAATACAAGACCACATTCCTTTCCTCTGTGTCATCTCTTTAATGCTCATCCATTAAATGTACCAGCATCACACAGATACATACTAAAGGAAGGGTCTCCTGCGAGCAGCCAACACATGAAAGGGGTAACTCAACCTTCGAAGTTACTTTTCTCATTTCACCCTAGGGCAGACTATCCCCAAACTTTCATGACTCATAACTGAGTTTTATATCTTTATAAAATCCTCTATTTCTCTTTCCTAATTGCTACCCTCGTTTTTCCCACTAAATATTTCTTTATCAACAGATGCCAAAACAATTCTTATGATACTTGTTTATGTATTAAAGCTAAAGTGAAATTATACTTGTGTAGGGCCTACTTCAGGCAATATCACAATATATTCTAGTGATGAATTTGTCACTACCACTGGTCTGTTACACTGTGCAATCTCTTACTCAGTTTCCTGATCCTGGAATGCCACGCTGGCACCTGTTAAACCTAAGCAGACACAAAGATAGGGAAGAAGGAAGAGAAAAGAAGCCTGTACAACAGGATGACATTCTGAAAAAGTCATTGCCAATCATTATTTGTCTCTAAATGTCTACAACAAAACATGTAACATCCAAAGTACTCAGCGCTTCAGAGAAACTCTTGATTTAAACACCAATAATTTCCCTTCAGTTTAGAGACTGTGTGCTGAAATCATTAGCATAATTTGCCAATCTGTGAAATTGCTAACAAAAATCCTCTGGGGTCAACACAGATTTAAATATTCTTAGTTTGTTTTCATGATGAATATTAATACTCTGTGTTTCCCAGTTCCAAGCTGCTTATTTTTGATTTTGTTCTCTAATCGAAATGTTGCTTTTCAAAGGAAGCTTGCTGCTTTTCTCTGGTCCTTTTGTTCAAAACTTTAAGGATTTGTAGACAGTTCCTCTGAGAGTCATTAGCCTTAACTTAAGGCAACTATGAAAGTTAATTAAAAGTTTAGTTCATTGACAGATAAAATAAAACTCTACACTTAGTCTGGAAAATAATGAGCAGAACTAGATACCACCTAATAAGCAAAGACTCTGCTAAAAAAAAAAAACAACTTAACTTTTCATCACTGCGGTCAGAAATTGTACATTTCAGGTTCTGTTTTCATCTGCCTCTTTGCTTATTAGCTGTTACCTCTGCTTAGCCATTTCCACACCTCCCTGCTTGATTATCCAGTCCAAGCATACTTCCAAAAGCAGCTACAAAACAACAGGAGCTCCCATCATTAACAGCGGTTTTCTGGGAGAAGAAAAAAGGTGATGAGGCCTGAGAAGGTGTGACCTTCCCTTTATACTGCAGCTGAAGAAAGACAATTTGCTTTTTACTCTCTGTGGAGTTCTTCCCCTTCTCATCTCCCACACGGCCTGGAGGGGATTGAATTTTGTGCCTAACAAGCAGAGCTCTTTGCAGATTGATTTTTTTTGGTCTGTGCAATTCTACCAATTCTGCCTCTACAAACTAACTCAGGAATCTGATAGTGGCTCCAGGAATAGTCTGACCATCAGGTTACATAGGGCAGTGTTCTCCTGGTGCTTTGACTTCTAGGGAAAATAAGGAAGGAAAGAGACATAGGCTGCTGCTTTTCTTACTAACACTAGCATCTCTTTCCTGAGAGCAGGAGCTCAGTTCTTATTAAAAACAGATACATGAAATCTATGGACAGTGTTTTTATTTTCCTCTGCACCAAAAACCATGGCAATTGTTTCTCCCACCCTTTCTGTTTCAGCTGAACAGTACCCAGCAATATCTGTTCTTTTCCCAATGCATTTTCTTTTTGCTTATGTGTGATGAAGAGAGCATGAATTTTGAATGCAGCAATTATCATTCAATAGATTGGTTTAAATGCCCTAAACGCTACTTAAATTCACAGAGGAAAACAGTTTTTTTTTTTTTTTTTTTTTTTTCCCTCCATGCTGGTGGGAAAAAAAGCCTTTGAAAATACAGTAAAATAAGTTTTTGTAGAATTATGTCTCTTAAATTGCTGTTGGGGTTTGAATCTCACTACTTCAGTTATTACAACTCAAACTAAAATCCCTTGAAGCTAAAGATGCCTTTTTTTTTTTTTTTCTCCTCTCAAGTGTTACACTTAGAAATGGACACCCCACATAAGAACCTACTTCTGATGTTGACCAATGCATGAAGTCATACAGAAAAACAAATAGATTTAAAATTTCCTCAGATCTACTTTAAAGATGTAGCTCAAACTACAGCCTGAGTTATCAGGAGATTCTACTAAACCACAGAATTGAATTAATTTCTTAAATTATGCAACTCTTTCTGAATGTATAACGACTTAGGAAATTTCATGTGAGAGCTAGTTTTCCTCACCCGTCTTTAAAAACATTCTATGATATGAAGGACACTTTGAACCAAAGCTTTGAATGTAATGATAACATATATCACACAAAGCCAGGACAATTTATTTATCTATATGTCTAGCATTAAAGAATGATAAGTCTCACAGAACTTGTGGATATTAACCAATAAACATGTAGGTGGACATTTCAATAGACCAAAAAAAAAAAAAAATTCTCAAACCTTTTCTTGTAAAGCAATAAGAATGAGAAGGAGAGACCCCATGAGACATGGTCCTCTGCTGCATCTTCACAGCATGACCGACACTGGAGACTACCAGGCCTTCATGCAGAGGCCCAAAGGCACTTCAACAGAAAAGTTGAATGCCAGCCAATTACCAACTTAAATGTGTGCTGAAGAGATTGTCTTTCCTTTAAAATGATTCTCAAAGCATGCACTGGTGTTAATATTTAAGAACAGTAATGCTTTTAGTGAAGAGTGAAAAAAAAGAAAGCCATTCACAACAAGCAATAGAGAGGAGCTTCAAACCAATTAGTGAAAATGGATCACAATGAGTCAACATCCAATAGCTCATGGTTTACAAAAGTATTCACCTTGAGACAGTCAATACGTGCATTACATGTGGATATTTAACAGACTATCTCCCTCATAGTTTAATTAACTGTGCAAACAATTAACAGTGGTCAAATACAAAGACTGAAAATTTTCTGTGCAGCTCAAATGAGAACGCTGTGGTTCTCCAGCAGCGATGCTGTTATGTGACTGCTCCACAGACAGCGAAGAGATCCTTACAGGTATCTGGGGTAGCCAGTCTTGTGATGCTTATTTATTTATCAGTGAAAAATTCCTAAGGCAATGGAAGCAAAACAACCTGTAATTACCAACACTGAAGCACAGAAGCTTCAGATCTGCACTGATCAATGACTACAGTATCCCAGACATTTTCTGGAAGCCAAATGAGGTACAAATTAAATATATGAATCTTCTGTGTTGCTCACTAAGATAAGACCACTATGGTCAACTCTAGTAAAAATAGAACATCTATTACACTACTCACTGAAAACAGCAGTATCAATCTTTGTTTTCTAATTCTCTTGTGAATGCCAACAGCAATATTTTCTGCCTTCCCAGTCCCTTTTCTGGCTTCCCAAGTGAAGGAGTGAGGTGTGAGAAATTAAAGCTTCCCCAGATCTCGTGAGTACCCAGAAGGGGAGCAAGGGCTCCTTCAGGTAACCCCTCACTGGAGGGAGCTCTACTGCTTTTCCTTATTCCCTATCCCCAGTCTACCTTTGTGAGCCATCTACTACCCAAAGATGATCCTAGAGAAGGGAATTTCGAGGTAACTGGCTGAGAAGCTGCTGCGTACTTTCAAATTAACATCATCAGTTAACACTAATCTGAAAGCATTACTAGCAATTGAATAGGTTTGCACTACATGTCCAGAACAATGTGAAGCAATGTTCTAGGAATTAAATATTGGAAAAACGTTATGAGGCAGCAGACACCACTCTAGAAAATATGAAAAAAGAGAGGGTGTCCTGCGGAAAGATTGAGCAAATGGAAACATTTCTGTAATTTCTTTGTACTACCAAAGGCTCCAGGTGCAGCATGTTTCCAGTCAGATCAGCAGATCCTAAACAAACATTGAAACATTACTTTGCACCAGTGGTTTTCAATTTTTATTTTCATTTGGGAGTCCTTGATTATTTTTCCTGGAGAGGTATATACAGTAAATGTAAGCCTACTGTCAGTCAGCTTTAGCGGACCTTCTAGTCAATTTAGCCTTCGGGATATGTGCATCAGAGGTGAAAAGTCTTGCCCTCATGCCCTTTTGAAAAATTGGTTTGGTAAAGCTTGTCACTTTAAGGAATAGACTGCCTGCCTCAGCTGTAAGAGCGTGCCTTTGGATTTCATTACACTTTTATTTAAATCTGTGGTTGGACTGGGTAGGCCCAGCCAACAAGCAAAATTCAAGCCATAAAGTACCAGGTGATGCTGGGAAAGCTATAACAAGAGTATCCTAGTGGGCAACAATGGGTTCCTGAGAAGGCAGATGCCATATACCAGGGAGTTCAGACACTGCAGGTGTGGAGCACAAAAAAAGGAAAAAAAATAGGAACTGTAGATCAAAAAATATTCTCAGCCATCATAAAGCCCAGGTAAACATTTTCATAGCAGTTCATTGTGTCCCTCTCCCATCCCCTCACTGGCAGAACAGTATGAGAAGCTGAAAACTGAAAAGTCCACGGCTCCGTGCAGCACTGCTCAGCACCAACTAAAACATTGGTGTGCTGTCAACATTGTTTTTCTTTCATAGTCAAAACACAGCATCATACCAGACACTATGAAGAAAAGCAACTCTGTCCCACCTGAAACCAGGACACCATAACCAAGAGGTTTATACAAGTTTAGCTGCATCTGTCTGCCTCCTGTGGCACAAAATGCTGACACCGGTACTGTGCAAGGGAGAATGGAAGGAGGTTTTCAAAGTCACTGGGATGCACAGTATTTTCTTTTCTCTTTTATCTCCATGGCCCAGGTGGAATTCTGAGAAAGGATAGTTTCTTCTGGAAATCACCTTCTTGGGGTAACCTCAGCCCCTCAGAAATTCAGCTAAGGGCCTGCTACCTGTGTTTGTTAATTACAAAGGTGGACAGCCTCTAAATTTACCTTAGGTTAGCAACACAGGTAAGTAAAGACTGACGTTGATCTTAAGGCACTAGGTGACACTTAGGACTGCTCCCCTAAGGAGGCATATTTTCTGCTTCATAGTCTCTGATCATGCACTCAAAGGTGAAGTGGTCAACATCTGAGAACAAAACAAAAGCAACAGCCAAATGAGCTGGTAAATCGTTTTCCTTTCTCTAAGAAAATTTGTGCAGAAGAAAGTAAAGCCAAGAGAAATAATATAGGCATATCATCAGGTGATGGAATTTCCCAGCTTGAGGGCTACTGAACTCTCCTTTTTTCTGGTGGGCTCAAAGCTGCTCCTGACTTCAACTTTAATGTGTTTGTGGCTCCATTTAAGCAGAGGCCAAATCAACTCTGGAAATAACTCTCTCCTAGTAAAACTCTGATGTATACGTATTTTCATTTGCATCCTTTTTAAGGCCAGAGAAGAACTGTGTTTATTTAATGTTACAGTTCATTAACTGTCCTTCATTTCTTTCTACTAGTAAGCTGAATTTCATTGGTGGCTGCTTTGACTGGTTTTAGTTATGGTGAGCAGCATAATGATGTGTGATCTGAGAAAGTCATGGACGATAAGAAGTGCCCTTCTAGAGACATCATTGTCACAAAGAACATGAATAAGAGCATGGCAGATTTAATACTGAACTTTGCAGGCTACTTGGTTTGTGTTCAGAGCCAGTCAACCATAAAAGTATTAAACAAAGATTAATGCTTCATGACACTTCTCACACAAACAATGTATTCTTTCTGTTCCTGTAGCTAAGCGACAACATTGCAAAAGAAAAAAAAAAAAGAAAAAATATCTAGGAGCTATAATTCAGTTTATAAATTTAGGAATAAAATAATATTTTATTAGCGTGCACCGACCTCATGGCTGCCTTTCCTACTCATACTGTCATTTTGCTGGGCACCACTGCTTATTTACCCAGTGGCCATTTCCCACCATAGCAGGAAACGCCTGCATCCCATCTTTCCATCAGCCGCCAGCGGTCAGGCTGCATGGCATGGCTCTAGGCTGCTCTCCAGCGTAAGCACGTCAGTGTTTGCTCATCCACTCAGCTATCACCAACCTTCTGGCATATGCTCTGTTTCTGACTGCTAGGCTGAGCGCTATTCATACTGAAACAGATTTTAAGTTACAGGGGAAAATGTAACAAACCTAGCATATTGCTGATCTCTCTGCTAAGAAGTGGAAATCTTCCACTTCTGTCGTCTCCCTGACAGAAATCCAAAGACACCTGATACAATCGGAAGAGTAATGCAGTGGAAGGGCAACACAGGAATGCAACAACAAAGGGACCAGTGCGGATAGGACGGTATTTCACAAGAAAAGTAAAGGTGCTCACCCATCTCCGAAGATCTAAGCTCACAGGAAAGATTCCACAAGGCAGAGATCTCCAACCAAAGATCCTTCTTGAGCAGCAGTCAGCCCTTAAATACGGTCTAAGAGAGGTGCAGCCAGGTTCCACTGCTCCTGGTCACACAGCTGAATTGCCTTCACCTGTGCTCCTGTGGCCAACTGGGTCCTTTCCCCTTGTACTCAACCAGTGGTTCAGGCCCTGACTCAACAGTTACCATACAACACCTTGTACAGTTCTGTGATACTCCAGTGCATGCTGGAGGTGTTAGCTTGTACAGAGGGCACTGCATGGTTCACTGTAAAAATTAAGTCTTACAAATTCTCATAAAATTCTAGTGATCCCAAACTTTTACTGAAAAAGTAGTAACGAGGATAGATCATAGGTGCTGAGACAGATCCTAAAGCATAGCTAAGGAGGTAGCTTTCTTCACCAGTTTACTGTTCAGTTATTTGAACAGAGCTCTCGCATATACTCTGTTGTAATTCTACTCATCTACACAATTGAACTAGAAACACAGACCTTGGGAAGACTTCTTTGTTTATGAGTTTCTTGCTTTGTACAAGCTCCCTCGTCCATGCTATGATAAATAGAATAATTTTTCTAGACTCTGTATGAAGCCTCTCCCTTTCACAAAACTTAGATTTTGATTTTTCCTTCCTCTGTTTCCAAAGGTACAAAAAGAGCGTTGGTACCATCATTAGCAAGAAGCAGCCATGAGAATGCTGGTACAAAACATACAGCATAGACAGGGTTTAAGAAAGAGGAAAAAAGGAAAGAAAGACAAAAGAGAGAGCATGGAAGAAAAAGTGGCAAAAAAATAGAAAAAGAAAACATATTGTGTGTACTGAACAGCCTTTCATAGAAAATCTTTCATTTCTTGAGTTTGGGGAGCAGAATGTTCAACCTCAGAGTCTGATTGCCACTACTTCATTTTACCCCAGGTCACTTGAACATTGCTCGGTGCTGGTGTGATTTGCCATGATGCTTCAGAGCAGAGAGGAGGACTCAACACATCTCAGGAAACACAGCTCAGCAGAATAGCCCTGGCCACCTGCTCAACCCCCAACTGTTCACGCTTTTTTTTTTTTTTAAGCATATGTGCCAAAGGATATCAAAACACTTTTATCGGAAAACTAAAGTAATAAACTAGAACAAGGTGTCGGTTTAAGTAGGAAATGTGGTGGAACGATGTATGAAGAGGTTTGAAACTAACTCCCCTCTTAATTTTGTCCTTGAAGCATGACTCTATCCCTCTGGTATTATTTACAAGTTCAGCAGCTTCCTGAGCTGAGGAGTAACAGAGGCACACAAAGAAGCCTTTCTCCTCCTGTCACCCTGGAACAAGCAGTGATCTGCCCCTGGGACTGCTTCTTCCCATCCTGGTATCCTCACTGCCCTCATGCAGGGCACACACTCACCACCTAGAAACTCCTAGAAACTTCCTTCCACACTGGCCATCCCAAACACCAGGCTGTTTCCTTGCTGCCTGCTACCCCTCAGAGATACTCTCACGGATTGAGCACAGTCCTTGCACATCGACTAGAAAAAAAACTTGCCTTTTGGCACTGCATCTTAAAGGGAGGCAGCTTCCTTCATGCAGACCCAGATATGTATCTGCTGTAGAATTTTCTGTTCAATGGAAATCATTTGTTTCCTGCTATTCTTATAATTCTAATTCAGGATAGAGATAAATCAGGAAACACTATAATTTCTAATCTGACAGGAATTCCAGTTTACCTGCGTAAATTCGGACTACATTGCAGGGTATTTTCTGCATGTAATAAAGCAGGAGTATTTTAAACAGGCTTTAAAACATTAATATTTTCAAAAACTCTGATGATTTTCCAACTACCTTCCATTTTAGTTGAGTCCAGTTCTCTTACATCTATCCTTATGAGAGTTTGACTAACTTAAATCCAGTTCAAGAGAAATATGCATTTTTTTGTGTGTGTGTTTGTTAATTTAAAAGCAGAAAGCTTTTATACATAATGCACCTAATACTCATGAGGAAATAGATTTATACATTAGGTTAAGATTTTCTGAAGTGCTGTCTCTGCTGTCTGTTCTTTCCCCAGAATGAGTAACCAGCATTTCCATGAAGTAGGCCTCCTTAACCTGGACACCTAGAAACCAATAGGCATTCTGGTCCTTCCTTTCTTTTCCTCTCTTTTAGCTTTCTCTTCATTTTCAAGGTAAAACACATTTTTTTTTTTTAATTGAAGGCATCTTTAGACACCCAGCATTTCTAGGAGAGCTTATATTAAACAAAACTTGTGTGTTTAATATAGCACCATAGAATGTAGCTTTCTTATCTTGATACCTTACCAAAGACATAGAAAAACATTTCTAAAAATTTTCAGCACAGAAAAGTAGCTTTTTCTTGTAAAGACTTCAAATGAAATCAGCGCATGGCAAAACCCTGCCAAGTCCTTGGATTTCTGAGTGTTAGAGGAGGGTCCCTCCCCTGCTGCATCGGCTGGCAAAGGCCACAAGTAATCCCCCAAACCGTCTTACACTGGAACAATGGAAACCTCCAGGAGATGGTACAGGCTGAGGCTCAGCAATTTCCTAGTTTTAAATTCTAAGTATAGAAATCAACCTGAGGCCAACTGTGCTGCACTCCAGCTGATACCAGACCAGCAATGGCTTCAATTATTTCTTTTTGGAAGAGTAAAATTCACTTGCAGAGAATATCCAGGTGAGTTAAAACCTCTTCTTTCTGGGTGAGAGCGCACACATTGCACTGCCCCATTCAACTAAATCATTTAATGGCTATGCAAACAGCCCTCTTCCTAGTTGGCACAAACAGGGCAGTGTCAGCAATAACACCAATATCTGTAGTTTCAAATGGAACCTTGGGAAGTTGAAGAAAAGCATCCTATTTTTTTTTCTTTCAATACTGATGCAAATGAAAATGCCCTTGCAGTTATATGTCATTATCCCCATTGCTCCCTTCTACCTGCCAAGGTGCTCACGTGGATGCTTCCTAATCTGCTTTGGTGTTTAGAGTTTATTGTAATTAAGTCGAAGTAAACTGGGTTAACAAAGACCTATTTATTAGATTCCTAAGTAAACATGTTTGATTTTGAATCTGGAAGCCACACAGCTCGGTGAGAGGACAAAGTATATAATCAAGAACGTGGAAAATCATCAAGAAAAGGGAAAAAGCATCAGGCAGCTGAAGGAAGATGAAAGACTGTAAGCTGCCCATTTGGCACAGAGAACAACACCTGTGCTGGGGTGGATGCTGTCAGCTCTCTCATAGTGACTCTGCCTTCTTATTCCAAGAAATTAAAAAGATGATTGCAGGCAAATAATTGTTATTCTTCCATCATTTTCATCCTCACATCACTTTTTTTTTTTTTTTTTTTTTTTTTTTTTTTTTTTTTTGCAATCTAACTATGCTTTCTCACATCTACATCCAGATACTTCACTATATGTAATAAGCAAAGGAGTGCAAGAGGAAGTAAAGATACATTATAACAAATGTCAGATTTCTGGACTCTGCATAGAAACTCACAGTTTGCAGTCTCTGAATTCTCAATGCCAATCCCCAGAACTTGCATGAACAGAGACAGTAAAACAGTACCCCAAACTTGGAAACAGTGTGTACAAGGTATTGCCACAGTCCAGCTGCTGCTTTTACTTGAAAAATTGCCTAATTATTTACTTGAAACTGTGTGAATACTAGCATGGTCCCAGGCCTTTCTACTGTTCATCTGTCACACTGTCTGTCATATACAACCACCCAGAATTAAAATCCACATTCCTTTAGCATCTCAGCAAAGAGTTGTCGGGCAGAGCTCTCGTTCTGATGGATGATACTACTGACAGCTGCCAGAAAACACAGCTAAATTGCTCAACAGATACCTTGAAGGCATATGCAGCAATACATATTACCTAAAAAGAACCAATATATATCTTTCTCTTCATCAGTTTGTACTTGTATGCTTTATTCTTTAATCCCAACCTCCTAAATCCAATTTCCCTGGAGTTACTTATTCAGACATCACTGGTATGATTAATAAAAACAGAACTGGAATTGACAATGGCTAGATTAAAATGCCAAGCTCAACCAACAGAAACTACAAAATGGTATAGATCTATAGACAGAAGTATGCCAAGGGTGTCCTCACTCTTCTTTATAATGCCATTATTTCATTATTACACATCTACTGAAAGAATTCCATGCCTCCTAGACCTAACTACTGGAGCAAGCCCAGATTATTATTATTCTTTTTAACTGTCAGTTAATTTGGGTGTTTTAATTTCTTTTTTTTTTTCTTTTATTCTCTTCTTCTCAATTAGCCTGTTGGATGTACTTGGTTTGTAGTGAGGCCAATTTGTCCTTAATTTGTCAAGAAGATCCAGCTTGTGCAAAGCTTAAATGGATCTACGAATCCTTCTGCGAAAAGGGTTTCACATGTAGAGATGGCCTGTCAGTAGCAAGAATATTTGCTAAGTACAGCTTTTAGTTTCCCATGAATTTTTGTTCTTCATTATTTGATCAAAATCAGACCAATTACCTATTGTCATTGGATACAACTCATTTGAATTAAAATATTCTGACTGAATGCTTTTTATTCCCCTCAATAAGTCTGTTATAGCCAGACATCCAAGCTTTCATGGAAAACAATAACATCAGCGTCCATTTCTCAAAAACCGAGGTTCTTATCAAAAACCTTCAGCTCTGCATAAGCTCTAAGGAAGCGACAGACCAGAAATCGTGGATGAAAACAGTGTTTTTTTAAAAAAGTAGAAACATGGGGGTGAAATAGCTGAGGTCAAACTTCCAGTCAGTGGAGGAGGTCTAAAGAGAGCACAGGTATCCCAGCTCCTCGCCTGGTGCCTGCTTCTGGCCAGCAACATCTCTAATTAGCAGTGTAGATATCCACTTTACCCATGTCAATGATATTTACCTACTTAAAGCTGTGACCACAGTTAAAGAGTCACATTGAGGTTCCCTTGGAAATCCAGGTTGTTATTTTATAATTAGCATAGTATATATACATACAGGACTAGGCTGTCTCAGCAATAGATTTCATTCAGCAGCTGAGCCTTGGCAGTCAGAGTGTGTTTTAAATACTCTAAAGCTGTTTATTCAGTCCCTGTTAGTTTTAGCACTGAAGAAGCTGACCACACATTTGTTTCACAGTACTGCTATTTTCCAAGCAGGTCTTGCTCTTTCTTGTTGATAACCATATTTGCTGTCAATTTTTTTCCCCCAGATCTATGAATAAACCACAAGTATCTGCATTCAGTGCAGTGTACATATAAAAAAAAAAAAATTTAGTCTCTTAACATTTCTGACTAAAATATGGAGGTGTCAGAAAATGCATAACTATTTCAACTTAACCGCACAATTTCATGCAGAAGTAGACATATAACTACATATTTCCCCTTCCCCAGATAAAATATCATTTAATAGATTTCTATTTCTGTTATTTAAATAATGGCAGAGCAATCAGACAAAATAGTAGTGATACTGGTGTAAGCAACTTACAGTCTCTAATATAAAAATAACATTTAAACATTCATTTCTGAGCAAAACAGACCAAAGATGTATTTAAAAAAATGCCTTAGCAAGGTATTCAAAGAAACATAAATGATTCAGTGGAAGATGAGAGCACAAATTTACTGCCATTTTTTTAGAAGCTCAGCTCTACAATTTCACATGTAAATGTACACATTTACTGTGCACAATCACAGTTCTGCTTGTAGCCTCCAGCTGCCATGAAAACTATGATAACAGCCACATACCCCACAGGCCTGTCACTTCCTAAGAGAGCCAGTTTAATATTGCAGAAAAGTTAGGATCAGGTGGTCCAAGATGGTATTGGATCCTAGCAGATGAAGTTCAAAAGAGTTAAGCACATGCCTATCTGATGTTGTTATGGGGAAAAAGAAAAATGGAATGAATGGGAGTAAAAAAAAAAAATCAGATAAAGGGGTGGATGTACCTGCTTGTATAAACACCTGGAGGCAGCACACAAGAAAGCAGTATGCAGGAAGGCAACACACTTCAAGAAAGGAAGCAAGGACGAGCTCAAGGAGGAAGCAACTGAAAGATTTGAATACTAACATAGGAAGTTGCAGGGCAAATCAGATACAAACAAAAGAAACATCTATTAAAGGAAAAGATGAAATCACAGTTAAGGATTTTCATTACTGAAATTAAAGGTATGCGGTGTTCAGGAAAGTGAAGAATTGTAGTTTAAACCTGGCATGCAGCTCAGCACCAAGCTTCTCACTCACTCTCCCAACAGCACTGGGGAGAGAATTGGTAAGGTAAAAGAGAGAAAACATAGGGCAAGATAGTTTAATAGTAAAGCAAATACTGTGCAAAGCAGGGGATGGAGCTCATTCATAGCTGGCAAAATCAGGCAGATATTCAGCCTTTACCAGGAAAATAGGGCTCATTATATCTAACAATTACTGATAACATTTGCCTTCCTATATCCTTAATCCACCTTTCCCCAGGTTTTTATTTGTGAAGACAACACTGAATGGTACAGGATATCCCTGCAGTCAGCTGTTCTGGTTCTGTCCCTTCCCAGCTCCTTGTTTATCTCCAACCTCTTGCTGGCAGAGCAATGCAAGAAGTGGGAGAGGCCTTACCTCTGTGCAAGTGCTGATCTGCAACAACTAGAACAAGACCATTTTATCAATAGCTTTCATCACAAACCCCAGATGTAGCACCACACAAGCCTCTGAAGAAAAGAAAGTCTAGAGCAAGCCAAAAACAAGATAGGAATAAAGGTAACCGAGCTGGGACAGTGTTATATAATAATTGATCTATTTCTTAATTGTAGTATAGATAAAACTAACCTAGTTTAGGACATCATCTGTTGGGGTAAAATGGTTAGTAGTGAGGACCTATTCAAACACTGATTCGCATTTCTGTCAGAGAAAATTCAAGTTTAAACTTCTGACAACAAATTAAAATCCATCAGTGATTCTTGAAAAAAGTATTAGTATAAATTAAATATTATGAAGTGATGAAACAGTAATTTTGAAAAAAAAAAAAAAATGATTACAGCTCTTTTGGTACCAAAGCAATAAAAACAAATAGATAACTGTTGAGAGGCAGATTTGATTGCTTTGCAAAATTTATGTATTTTACATCATCTTTTCATAAAATACTTATAAATATTAGAAGATACATACAATATTTTTCTGAAGTTTATTTTAATACTTGTGGCTTGACTTTTGTTGTTTGAACATGAAGTGTCGGGCACCAAGTATGATTTAGCCTGGTTTTAATTCCTTTTCTAGGAAAGGCCAAAAATTAATATTGGATTTTTATATCCTTTTCACAGAATCATGGAATATTCACACATTCAGCATGTTTCTGCAGTGAAACTAGGGGTACCAAAGTTTATACTCGTGTGTACATATGCATTTAAGAATAACAAAGGCAGGAAGTTGCCTGGCTAATTCTGAAGTGACATAAATTAAGGCATTTCTTAGTGTGGTATCAAATTATTTTTCTTAAATTACATGAGAGATTAAAATACAAAGTTAATAAAAATTCTTTATTTTTATTAATAAATTTATTGAAAATCAAATACCACTGTAAGCAGCTGGGCATTAATTTGGATTCTACTAAAGTCAGTTCATGAAGGAGAGATAAAACAGCCCTAAAAGAAGCATTGCAGAATTGTGTTTGATCATCAGCTTTTGCCAGGTAATACAGAAGCAATGCATGTAAAACATTAACAACAAGTATACTTTGAAGTTTAAAATGAATGAAAATTGAGCACCAACTTATGTCCTACAGCCCTTCTCTCTATCATGCTATATTTTTTAATTGTATGCAGGATGGATTTTTGTTGTAGTATTTTACACATTTTTATATTGAATTATGGTAGACTGGAATCAACTTGTGACCAACATTGTAATCAGTAATGGCATTACAATTTATTATTATTATTTTTATTTTTTGTTGTAATCCTCATTAAGAATTCTGTTGATAAAACAACTTTCTGACCAATTGCAGATTAGAATTCTGGTCACATGATTATAAAAACTGAATTTTTTTTTTAAATAATCCTTTAGGAGCTTGAAGCTCAAACCTATATTCGATGTCAAAAGGAAAAAGAAAATACTAACCACCAAAAAAAAAACAAACAAAAAAAAATTTGGGTAAGCAAATAATCCTTATAGACCACTGAATACAAGACCAAGGGAAAAATCTCAGAGTTTTTGAGGTTCAGTGACAAAACTCAGTGTGGTCCATGGAGGACTTCTGATTAATTTTATGTAACTCGAGCAGATGGACACACTTCCTAAGACTTCTCTCCAAAGCTCTGCAGGAAAGACAATTAAATGCACCAGACAGTGATCTAATTATACATTTCACAGATAGGACCCTGCATAAAGAAACGTTTACATTCTTAAACATGATGTGAAGAAACTAAAATTGATTTCCTTGGCCAGGGAGCCTGACAACTGAAGCACGAAACGTAGCTTAAGTAGCTCAAAAGAGACTAATTCCCTCCAGTATCAGCTACTCCTACCCGTGGGTTCAAGTCTCTGTTGGAAGTCCAGAGCCAGGTTATACTACATTTAACATTGCTGGGTGGAGACACTTGAGGTACTTTTGGAAGAGGAAGAGAATAAGCTTTCTCAGTATGGTGCTGGATTTGATCTAATTACAAAATTAAAAACAAGTCTGAGTACCTTAGCCTTAGTGTGCACATCTTCTAACACCCAAGAACCTACTCTGCATGGTGACAGACACTCCTTCTGCAGACAGTCTATTTCTGCATATGTGTCAGGGCTTTTGAGATGAGACAGACTAATTTTTAGCTTTTTTGGAGAGGAGATACTGAATTCTATCTGTGTTTCTGTATCTAGTTCAGCCTCCTGCCCTACAGTCAGATATCCATTTTCAAGTCTTTACTGACAGATGTTTGTCAAGAAACTTAAAAACCTGCAGTGAGGGTGTCTTCACAGCATCCCTAGGCAATCCATCACCTCATGCAGCCACCTGAAGACAAGCTCAAAGGTACAGAAGGTAAATGAGAAATCTGCTGAGAAATCTCAAACAAGCACTTTGGGGAAATCACAATCTGCTTTAATACTTGGCGAGTACTGCTCATTTTACACACGTTATCTCTAGATATCACATATGTAAATCATATAAATGAAGTAATAAACTAAGTACAATTAACTGGAATAACAGGTTACCTAGTAATCAGTTTTAGTCTGGGGCTAAGGTGTCAGGTCTGAAAAGATGAAATATCTCCTTCTCCCTGAGAAATTGTACTCAACATGTAAGGGAAAAAGGTAGCCCATTTTCAGAATGAGCCAGAAATATCAAGGGTGTAAGAGAGCACTGGCAAGCAGGCAGGACTTCATAATTCATACATTCATGAAGTTTTTGTAAGCTTTTAATGGAGTCATGAAACTGAAGGGAAAGAGAGGTTAGTTTGCACTTATTTGTGCATAACTAACTCCCTGCAGGTATGAGAAGCATCAGAGAAAAAGCAGAAAGACTGTTTTAATGCAGATCCTGCAACATAGAAGGTTGATAACATGGACTGGTTGAGAGCCAGACAACTGGCCTCTCTGTAATGAATGGGAAATCACATAAGAAATGATAGGGCAGTAGTAAGAAAATGGGAATAGACTGCAAGCAGCTTAGAAATTGATGGCAAGCACTTGTATTTGATTAGATTAACAGAAAGAACCGCAGAGAACTGCTTATAGAGACTTAAAAATGAAGAAACATGAGAAATAAATCTTCTCAATATTTTGCTGAGAGATTTTGAGGGGGGAGAGTAGAAAAGATTACATTGAGCAAAAAAAAAAAGTGATGCAAGTATAAAAAAAGGATAAAAATTTCATCTGTATGCTTTGATATGAAGTCCAAGTTTTAGCTATATTATTCAGAAAAAAATTGATGCAAAGCCTAAAGGACTAGCATGTTAGAAACACAAAGGCTGAGGTTATTACCTGTAAAAAACCAGTATAATAATAGTGATATATTCTGTAACACTTCAGACAAGAAGTAGTAAGATGATGTTTGAAAATTAAGACATTTGTCATTCATACGTTAAAACCTTAAACTGAAAGAAGACATCTGAAGCACAGGACAAGATTTTAATGTGAGGAAAACAAATCTGCTAAATCATGTTGCAGACCTATGACTAAACTAGCTGGGGAAAAAAAGTTGATGTTGTTCCCAAGTACACATGGGAATTTATAATTCCTCGTATTTGTGCATGATCTTTCTGTATACTGTTTCAAACTCTTCTACTAGACCATGCATGATGACACTGCTTTGGATCGCTACTATCCTCACACATTGAAATGGGAGGGATTAACAAGGAGCAAGATAACTTCTTGAAGCTTCAACCTTCAAAATAAGGCAATCTCTAGCTTCATCTACAGGAAAAGATAGCAAAAATTGAATTTTCAACTCATTCTTTAAACTTCTTTGAAGTTCTTTAGCACCCACTACTCAAAATAAATATTCAAAATACATTCAGATTAATAGATATTAGCTTAATGTCAATATGACAATGGACACTTATAATTGTAACTCCGGGAAATGAACGCTAAAAGAAATTACGGCAATATAATAATAATAATAATAATAATAATAATAATAAAACATACACGTTGTATTTCTCTGATGCTTGTGAAACAATTGGCCGCTGCGCAGTGAAGAACTCTGAACTATAGGGAAGAAGTTCTCAACAGATATTTCCATAACAAGAAAGCATGCAAGGGACTAATTTGGGAAAGGCTTCATTGCATAGAAGAACTCCTGAATCTAAATGATCCATGAGAGTTTGTTCAATACAAAGACCACTACCTCAAATCCAACATTTTTACCCTGTGCTATTTCTCCCATTTTACAGAACTCGAATAGATGTAGAATGACACAGAATAAGCTATTTCCAAATGCCTCACAGTACTCCAGCCCTGCTCCAGATTCAGATTCTCAAGCTAGCAGGCATTACTACAGAATTCTTAAACTCAGTTCAGACCTGCATTTGTTTACACAAAATAAAGTACTCCAAGATTTTTTTTATCATGTTTTAATTATCCTTATGAACAAATAGCCTATTTTCTTTGAAACTGAAGATTTATTTCCATTTATGTTTTACTCTGTATGTAGAATTATTTGCAAGTCTGTAATTATAGCACTGCATGTAGTCTGGAGAAACTGTACAGTGACAAAATATTTTGATCTGTACACGAAACAGAAAAAAAAAATCAATGTTCTACAGGCTGATAGAGAGATGCTATGGTGAGAAAGTTTCCTAAAATCTTACAAACTGACCCATTTAATTAGGCCTTACTTAAGATAGCTACTGAATTTCGCCTGTTGAAATGTCAACACCTTTACATAATGGAAACTAACTGTGATCTAACCCTTTTGTATTGCACAAGGCTACTACCATGACACAGTGTCAACACAGAGACAGCATATAATGCACAATGGTCAACCATTTCTGCCTCTCCTGGATTTGGCTATAACTGAAATTAAAGAGCTCCTTGTGTAATTGGAAGCTGTGTTACTACTCTGTATGAGCTCCTTGTGGAGCCAAGCCTTCATAAATGAAGTCCTTTGAGGAATTTGAGTTTAATTAGTCTTGATAACCTTCTTTAAGACAGGGTGGTTTTTCTTTTGCAGCAGGACCCTCACAGAATGATCTTGGTGAGACTGCTAGTCATTTCAACTCCAAGATAAATCAGCTTGTGATTTTAGTATGCAAAATAATTTCTTCTTTTCTAATTGTTACTCCCATCAATTGGGCTTTGCATTGTGCAGTAGGTTGAAAGAGAAAGTATAAACACTGGGCAACGTGCATTACCTCCTCAGCTATTTAACAAGTTGCATGGTCAGCAGTTACAAGATCCTGCTTTGTGAGTAATTAACATCACTGGAGGTTAATTACAGCTACCCATAAAGCCTTGTTTACAATCAAGCAGAGTCTAAGACTGAATATTTTAATTGTATAGTTTAATTATTTAAAAAATGATTTTATATAGTCAATGTGATAACAAATATACAAGAAAGGTTGTACCTTGGTTAAAACCATTCTGAAACTTCAGATCTAATTCATAGATATTGTGTGCAGGGTATTTTATAAAATGTTAAGTAAGGTAGATAGGAAATGCATACAATCACTAGGAGGAATACGAGTAACTGGGCAAAAATTGCAGAAGAAGAAAAGACTGATGGTGAAACTTGATGCTCTGAAAAGAAAATAAATCAAAACTTGGTTGTGATAATGAAGGAATTCTCATTTCACATTTACCTTTATCCACGGTGCAGTTACAGTATTGTCTGTATTTGGTACTCCTTCCTATGTTACTCATCCAAATCTCTAAGAGTTCAAGATCTTACTGCTTTTCCCCATGCCATAAAACTCATCTCTAAATTTCCCAGCAAATAGAAGAAATGGTGCTGCAGCTGTTTTTTAAATCCTATCAAAACCTCTGTACATGGAGCAGGTGTACCACTCACTCTAGTAACAGGCAGGAATGTCTTCAAACTGCATTTAACACTTTTCCCTCTTTGTAAAGAATGAGAAAAAGGTATGAGAGAAAAAATAGGGAAGGAATTACCATTCCAAGTGCTTGGAAATAGATAAGACCAGATTAGCTTCTTAGTGAAGATGATTTTTTTTTTTTTAATTTCATGTGGCTTTAATTGTAATCAGAAATTTTAAATGGCTGTGAAGCGCCATAATTTGTCTAGATACAGGTATGAAAGAGTGAAAGGTATGGAGCCAAAGCTTTAACAGCCCATAGAGATAATTGTGCCTTCCAGTGGGAAGGCTGAAGTCTAAACCTTGTTCTATGCCATGAACTACAGACATAAGACACATAAGGCCCTATTACCCTGATACCTGTAGTATATGGAGTAAGCTGGAACATATAGGAGCAGGAGGGATCACACTTGAGAAGGGAAAATTACTACGATGCTCTAAGACCTACTCTTCTTATGGACCTTCCAATATGCCACTGTAGCTGTCATCACTGCCTTTATATGCTATATTTTAAAAATATACTTGATACAGGAACAACAATTTTGAAGCTTCAGATACAATATCAAATAGCCAACTCTAACATTTATGCACATACCAGCACATTTTGCCTTGAGGAGTAATGTAAGTAGAGGGTAAACAATGAAGAAATTTCTTTGTGAAATACCAAAATAGATTTCTTTCTCAAACATACTAAAGCAGAAATATGGAAAAAAAATTATGCAAAGTACAATATTGCAACTTTTAGTCACATATGTAGATCTTGTTAAACAGTATGTTGATCACGCAACTAACAGCAGTGTATAGCTGTTTAGCTGTTTGAGGGAATATGCTATACACTTATAATGTACAAACCCAGGGAAAATTTTTCAAAAAGTAGTTAATGCTGGAAGAATGTGAAAAAAGTGACCCATAGAATTCCTAAGGAAAACATTTGTGATTTATTTTCTGTGCCTATTAAATGAAATCTTTGATATACGTACATTACATGGAAAAGTTTTCTAAGAAAGTAGAAATTACTGACAACAATGAGAGTTGCTGCAAAATTGTCATCATTTTCCCACAGAATTTGCAAAGTTATTTTTGTACTTCAAGAACAATGGTGAATGGCATGCAACAACTACTTCCCTACTGGGACTGATTCCTAAATCTTTGTGTGAAGATGAAAAATGCTAGGTTCTTCCTTCCCACTGTAAAGGCTAGTCCCTGCCAGAAACCTCAGGAAGCTCATTTGCCATATAATGGCCAAGAGAGACAAGGATTATCGCTGGTCCTGGCTTTCTGGCTACTTATCCCTACCTGAAGCGTCTGCCTTTTATCCTCCCACCCATATAGATGCTAATATAATGACAAGGCATTATTTATAATTGAAATCCATGGGAGTATTAGATAAAGGGGGCATTCAGGTCCAGGTTGTATTCATAAAGCTGGAGGAAGTTAATTATTTATGATGAAGTTGCGTTTCCACTTCTAAAGATAAAACCACACCTTTCCACAAGAAAATACAGGTTTATGTGCAAATAAAATCTGGAAAAAAGCATCTTAAGCTGAAAACTACTGAAATTAAGGTTTTTTATTCATGTTTTTGATAGGCGTTAGACAGGAGAGTGTTTAACAGTTAATCAAAACATGAGTCTTTTATTCAGCTTCAAGAGAAAAATGGAAAAAGAACTTCATGGAATCTCACTTTTTCCACAGTGGGAAACAATGGCCTGCTTGTTCTGTAGCCAACTTATTTTTCTCTTCCCACATTCCTCTAATCCCTTCGCAGGGAACAGCAGACTTACCAACCATGCCATTTGGAATGTAATATGTTACTAACTGGCAAAATTAACACATTGTATAAAGCACAAAAGCAACTAGAAAACAGATTTTCATGCTCCACAGATTTTTGAGAATTTATAGTGTAAGCAAGAATTACTCGTGCTTCATTTTTGTCTCATCAAGATAAGATGAGTTTAGTTTTATAGTGACCATTTATTCTTTCAACTTCCACGCATTATTTGTTATACTTTAAATTCATCTGGCATCCCTGTCCTTTTCCTACTATACTCTTTTCCTAGAAAATATGACAAAACCTTATTTGAAAGAATAAGTTTCCACTGTGAGAATAGTGTCTCCAGTTGTCACTGGCACACAGTTTGAATCAATTATCGCTCACTAATGAAAGAGTTAAGCAGTAAGACGTAAATCAAAAAAGTAGTAAAATTCCATATTCCAAAGAAACTTTTTGACAGCAGAAGATAAAAGTAGCAGCAGAGCTCCATGAGATTTGCCGGAGACTTCAGTATCACTTTTGACTAAATGGAAGGAACCCGGATAACAAGGTGAACAGAAGCAACTTAAAATACTGAAGTAAATTAGGGAAGATTAAGTTAGATGGCTCCAAATAATTTCTAACAAAAATCAAAGAGAAGCTGTGGCACTGATCCTTCTTGCACGAAAACGGAAAGCTTAACAGGTGTATTTTTAAAATCAAGAAAAGTAGTCTGTCAAATTGTTCCAGCACCCTCACTTCTAACACCAAATTTAAGTTGTGTTGTTTGAGGTAATTAACTAAAAACACAATACAGTTTTCAGCATGGATAGTCCCAGTCCTTTTGATGGGTCTTAAAGGCATGCTTGTTTTAGATATTTGCTTGGCTTACAGCCCTAATTACTTAGATAAGACATTCATGGTGGACACATTTTGGAAAAGGAAAAAAAGCAGATATTAAACCTTGACTTTATAGAGACAGTGCTTAAAATCTTCAGCAGAGAGCTATGGGGAATGCAGGGTCAGTCAGTTAAGCACATGGTTATGTCTTCGTTGACTTTTGAGGATCACCTCAGACACCAGTAGCCCAGAGCCTGAAAGAAGCAGCAGGTACAGCGGGCAATGTGCTTGCCTGGATAGCTCAAATGCTTGGGTAGGCTGCTCCTTGAAACAAGTATTTAGAGGGGGGAAGAAGCAAAGCGTGTAGCATGCTATGCTCCCTAGAGCACTGGAAACATGTTCACCAAGGAAGATACATAATAAGCCAGATGGACACGCACTATTGATGATGTGGCATTGAAGTCATGCTCAAGAATTATCACTTGCAAACTTTGCTAATTATGGGGTAAGCAAGTAAACTAGCACCTGATTTCAGCACTTCTAACAACTGGCATATATGTTTTTCTCCCACTTCCGTATTCAAGCAACTTTCACTGGTTTCTATCATGTAATTTTTTTGTAATACTTGCATGTTAAAAAATAGTTTTCTAACCAAATAAACACATAAAAGTTAAATCGCATGTGCATTGTGCTAATAAAATTAAAATAAATATGTGTACAACTTAATTCTCTGAAACCAGTTTTGTTCCTCTGCATTTTCAATATAAAATAAGAGAGGCTGCAGTTTATAGTAAAAAAGATAACAAATGGAAATTGAAAAAAAACTACCATTGAAAAGGAAGGAAACCAATTTCAGGCATTAAAATTTACCTTTCATCATCATTAGGTAGTAAACATTTAGTAGGATGTTTTGTAGAATAATTGAAGTTATTTGAGATGCACATATACAATAAACATGCATGACCTGCTGTGAAGAACATGATAACATCGCTTTCTGTGCTTGCCAGAATGGAGCTGTCTATAAACAAATAATTTGTTTCAAATAGCATGTGCTGGATCATGGAATTGGGGAAAAGTCAACATACACATACACAAAAGATTTTATATTATATAAAAATATTTGATGAACAAAGGCATACTTTAGAACTACAAAATGCATCCAGGATGTGAATCTAAAGAAAAGAAAATAACAAACATTTTATACATGAAATAACAGGAGAGACATAGAAACAGATTCAAGCCTCTGTAACACACCCAAGTCAGTTGGGACTTCTCAACAATTCATTTACCTATGCTTCAGGACTTTGCCAAAAAGCTTTTCATTCTTTTATCTGAGCAAGAGTACAGGAAGCTAATATGGATTTACTTTGAAAAACTCTGCTAGATACAGATAAATTTTTTCTCTCTGTTGTGGGGAAGCATTAACAGAGGGGGAAAAATGGGAGGTTTTAGGAAAGAAAAACTTCACTAAAAAAGCAGCTGCCAATAACCCAGCTTCATCACCAGCAGCAAATACATGATTGCAGAAACACTCTCCTCCGTCCTACTTAGCTTGATAAGCATCCTTCCCCATTAAAAGGTTCATTCACATGAGACAACCCCTCACTGGTGCAGGACATCGTGGGAGTTAGAGGGCTCTGCAGTATGAAGGATCCTCCTCAGAAGTGTATAGACAGAACTATAGAAATTTCCCTGAGTATAGTTATGAGTATAATCCTGGGCACATAAAATAGGTTACGCATAGCTCATTAGAAACATTTCTATTCTCTCATGCATTTTTTTGTGTTTTCTTTGTTTTTCAGTGACAGCACCACCCACTGCAAGTATTTCAAGGCTGATCCAAAATGGATCACATCAGGAGAAACATCCCTTTGAATCCATGGAATTTTTGGATCACCTTCTCTTTCCTGTTCATCATTTTTCCATAAAAACAGTGTTAGTACTTTGCTTTTCCTGAAAATGATGTTGACCTTCCTTTGTCTTTTCACCTAAAACATAGCTCTTTTGACCTCATCCTAGAGGAAGAGCTATTAATTTTCCTGAAGGATATGTAGCACGTTGTGCGGATGAGCATGACTGCAGAGGGGAAGAAGCCTTCAGTTTTAGACAAAGAGTAACAAATTCCTGCAGTACAATTTAAATAATTATAGTTCTTCACTTTCGTACCGACTGCCATGGTGGTCTAGCCCATTAAAAAACTGACTATTATGCTTGCCAACTCTCTTTCACAAAATAGAACACAAGAAAAAGGATCTTCTTTATTTGACTACACAGAATGGACACACTTATTTCCAGATAGAGTTGCTTGCACCCTGCCTTCCTAAGTTGCCTACGTGCTCTTTGAAGTAGGAGTCTTGTATCTTATGAACTTACTGTTTCTAAGAATTTAGGTTTAGGATTCCACAAAGTGAAGCTTATGACAAGTTCTGGAACAGCAAGGCTGTGCAAGCTCTTTTCTGCATCCTTTAACAGCCCCACAGAAAGTCACTGAGACCATACCCTAAAGCTTCAGCATCATCTCCCTTCATTTGCATTTTATCTAATTTTCTGTCTTCACTCTTGGTACTTATCACTATAATTGCCTTGCAATGCATTCTGACAACTGCTGCAAGGGTGGGTGGGGGAATACGGGCAGGAGAGCAGCTGCCACTACTCCTGAAATCTCAGAGGCTGACAGTGAAATATTGTGCAAATGGCAGTGGGAACCCTCAGGTCTGCAGTGGAGAACCCCAAACCAAGCAGGTGGTTTTCTATCAGACATCCGTTTTCACCCCAGGTTTCTGGCTATGCTTGTTTGTCATCCCACATTATTTATATTCAGGCAGTTTGATGCACAGTACAGAATTAAAGTTCAGATTTGCCTGCTGGAAAAGCTAAGGCTTGTGGTCTGTGACATCTTCCTGGGGTAAAAAGAGGAATTAGATAAATGAAAAGTGATGCAAGCCTTTTAATAGCATTTAATTGGTAATTGGATATTTTTAGAGTAAACAACTGTTAAATAATATTGATGAAAAATCTGTCAAAAGATGAATGCATTGTCTGGTAAAGAACTGTGTGGGCAAACATTTCAATTGCTCCGGTCTAGCCAGACACAGTGCATGTGAGTAATTCCTGAGCCTCGTCTTTTAAATTGAGCTGGGCTGGTTTCCAGACAAGAGCAAATCTGTCCTCTGGGTTGTATGGCTAAAGACCTCAGTGCAGAGCTGTGACTGTTGCTCCTTCTGCGATTTCCCATTCTTTTAAAACCTGACATTTCATGTTACAGCATTGCTTTTGTTAACATCGTTTTAATCCCCTAGATGCTGCTAGGTTTAAAAAGCAATAGAATAACTAAACTACTGTACAAGAGGTTGCATCATCATTACAGGTTAGGATTCCAGTTCTGTAAAGCTTCATATGCATGGGATACGTCTCAACAGGACATACAAGTTCTTCAAATCTTTGTAGGATTTAGTTACTGAAAGTTGAACAGAAATTTTCTTAATCCGCTGGTAAAACGAAATATTTGTGATATATACATAGAATGAAGATTAAAAAATGGGGGGAACATTCCATAACCATCCCTTTTAATTCCAAATTTTGTTACAGACATTGTCACACCGTGTGCATAGGCTTAGCTGTATGCACAAAACAGTCCTGCTAGTTTAAACTCAGCAGGACCACAACCACCACAAACCTAATGGAAACAATTCGATAGACTCGATAATGCGTTCTGTATGTAAAAAGTACATCCTCAAGCTTAAAAAGAATGTAAAATATGCTACCAAAAACTGAAAAAAATCATGAGAATATAAATAAGATCAGTGTCTTTTTAAAGAGTTTACATTGAAGCTTATTAGGGCACCCTTGCTGTATTGAAACCAAATGTTTTACCCCTCAAAGTTATCAGTTGCAAAGGAACCTCACTTGTTACTATGCATATATAGAGAAGGTCAAATATAACTATTATTCTTCTAATGGTGATTCTTCAAAGGAGCTATGCCTTTCAATATGTCATTATCACAAACAACTTTAAAATATGATGTGAAAATAAAACTAAACAAGAACATTAAGAATACGATAGGATTCATTTGTTACCACCACATAAGCCAAAATAATATTTTAATAAAACACCATCCACTGTATACACGTCCTTCAAAAGCATTGTGGGAACCAGGAGGTTTAGGTTCTGCTCTTAGAAGTTCCTTAGGGGTCCACACGCCACAGACTCACAATAAAGGTTAGTACACCAAAAGAAGGCTCATGACATTAGAATATTTCCTTTATCACACTGAGGTAGCTTAACATTGCAGCAACATACCAGTTAGGTAGCATTCAGCTGAGATGAAAAATTTCTTCCCTTGATTTCCAAGATTGGAATTAATCCCTGCATTAGGTACTGACAGAATTTATTTTGGGGATTAAATTTGCTCAAAGCCTTTGTTCATAGGAAATGTACCATGTGATACAGAGATGACTCTGAACATTATCATAAGCTAAAAAAAAAAAGATAATAAGGACCAAATCAGTAGAAACAAAATTTCAAAGGTAAAATATTCCCTCTGCCTGCAAATTTTCTTTCCTTTTCTCTCTCCTTTTCCCTTGTACCCCTTTTGCTCTACTTTCAGAAATGAGAATTCAAACTCATTTCTTCACTACGTTATTTTATGGAGTCGATGAAAACCTGATAACCTCCCTTTGCTAAGGAGGCAAAAGAACTAATTGCTTTTTGTTCACTATCTTGGCTGATGGGTGAGAAGCTAAAACCCAATTTATCCAGTAATTGCTACGTTCATGAAAAACAGCATCAAAGCCTTGATGCGTTTTACTGTTGTCTCCTGGGAAGGCTCATGTCTAATTCTTATGCTGATATGGCTCATAATATAGTCCTCTGACTCTTCTATTTGCTCTTGCAATTACAAGGTTTCTTATTCCATTGTGCATATTCCTCTGAACTAAGATTAGCTTAACTGAGCTTCCTTTGAAAACTTGCCTACCCATCAAATGCATCAGCCCTAATGCATTCTGTAGCCACGTAAAATCAATGAACAGCACAATTTTCTGCTTCCTGCAATGATCAATAGGATTCACATAATGGGTGGAAAATTTTTAATCATGACAGCCCAGCATCTAGCAGGCATAAATCTTCCCTGCATTATAACCTCTCCATTATGATTTTGCAGGTATTGAATAATATTTATGTAGCAATACAATTAGAACTTCACACATCAGCGGTGATAGGTTGAGATCCCAGAGGCTTGTTTCCTAGACAATGTACTGGCTTCCATATTCCATATGCAAAATCCTATTTCACTCCAAGAATTAAGACTTTTGTCAAAACTATACTATAGTTCAGGTCTGAAATAGCTCAAGAAAATATAACTTAAGGCAACCATACAAAAAAAAAAAAAAAGCTTAAGCAAGTAAGTCTGCCATCAAATGAGCAGTTCCTATCTGACGGAACTTGTTTTTGCACCATTGCATTGACTCAGTTTATGGCAATGCATTCTCTTCCTGGAACCGTCCTCCTCCAAATCCCACAGGGGCAGAGAAGCAATAGGCACTGACCACAGACAGAATGACCTGAGGCACACTCGCCTTCTTTAACAGTGCACAATCCCTTATGCCATTTGGTGTTTGATACAGAGGAAAGAGGAACAACTCCTTTTACTGTTCTGTTGTGGTTGTTGGGGTTTTGTTTTTGGGGGGGTGGGGGGGGGGGGAATGGAAGGTTAGAAGTAATGTAATGCAGAATTATAATCTTAAAGATACTTTTTTTTTCCGTTAATATTTCAAGTTCGGTCTATATACAGAATTGCTCTTTTCACATAAGAAATCATGGAAAGAAAATTCTCTCAATTAATGAAAAAAATCAATGAAGGTTAATACAGAAAGCCCCATATGAGCATTCTCTTCATTTCATGCAAGGCTTCTATCTGGTAACTATGGGCAAGCTTTTGAAGACAAAATTGAGGTGTTGAGTGCCCACATTTGGAAGGACACTTGAATTAATACACCCAACTCTGGAGGTGAGAGTTTTGGAAAAATGTAGAGTACCTTCTTTGGGCTTTGTTAAATTCCAGTACAATATTCAGAATTTTTGAACTTACTCTGTACAGTAGAGCATTAAGAGTCAGCTTATTCTGAATTCGTAATGATTATTTCGCTGCCTTTGGGCTTGGATTAAATGCTCAAAGGCCAAAATTCATAAAATGAGTGTCGGATAGTAGCCAAGCCAACCCAATCATTCTGCCATTTGTTTTGTTTTTTTGGGTGGGGAGTTAGAAAAGCTGAGGCAGCTCAGTTATTACACATATGCAAGCATAGCAAATTAGCACTGACAAACAAGGCTCAAAAATGATACAAAAATCCAGCTGCACTAATATTAGTCAATGAATTTTTATCAAAGAAACTTGAACATCTTAAAATGTAACCAGTTATTAAAATGATTCATCTGTAGTTTCGGCCAGCTAGACCTTCCAACTTTGAAAAACACCCCTTTTCAGCTGGAAGTACTTTTCGAAACATTTTCTTCTATTTTAATTTGTTGTCGTCCCTGAAATACTGTTAACCAACTGGATATCAGAAAGTGTTGGAGCAAGCCTGGCTTTCTCATTGTATGTAGAGCTACATAAATTTATCTAATCCTCTCTCTTTTGCTATTTTACTTGTAACTTGTTCTGTAGAGTTCTTACAGGCCTGCATATCACGAAGCATGGAGTCAGTTCAAATACAACAAACCTCATTGAAGAAGCAATCATTCCCCAAGTCAAATGGACAAGACATTTTGCAGTCTTTCACCTAGTATTCTGTACAAGAAACAGGAAATTCAGCATAAGAAACTCAGTAGGAACATCAGTTTTGAATATTAGTGCAAACATTGCCATTGTCCCAGAACTGTATACGAAAGATGCATTTCTCTGATTTAATGCTTTTACAGCAGCCAGTCATTACAAAACCTAAGTGCTATGAACGTACAACAAAAGACTTCAGAGACTAAAAATGTTTTTAGGATTTTTTTTGTTTTTACTGTGGATCACAGCCAAGCATGATCCATAGTAAACTCAGATGGTTAAGTAGTCAGAGAGCTATGTCATGACTCAAGTTTGGCACTTACATTTGTGATAAAAATTGTACAGGTTGCAGAAGACAACACAATTTTAGACCATTCTTGTGATAATCACTGAAACAATCAGGAAAAGCAAAGGCTATGTCATAAGCGCTTCATTAGTGCACTGTCACAACTGTAGCTGTCAACTTATTTGCTGAGATGTAGAAAGAATATTCTTTCAATATTCTTTCTTTTTCCTTATTTTTGTAAGAATTTTCTAAAGGAAGAAGTATTAACTTGCACTGAAGACACACGAATGTAATCATTTGATACAGACGGTGGATTATAGTTTAAGTCCATCAGATATCTACAGAGAACATAAGGATTTTCTTCCTTTTTTTAAAAAAAAAGATTAATAAGTGGGGGGAAAGAGAGAAACACAGTGGAAAATGCTTAGTGAAACTATCATTAGAAAGCTTATCAAATAAACATTCAGTGGGGGGGGTCTGCTAATAATTCTCAATATAGTGTAGAATGAGATTTTTTATTTCTCAATCTATGGAGTCTCAATAATGATGACATAAAATCACAGCTTCTCGACCCCAGTAAACATTGGGCTTCCCGACCATAGTCTATGTCTGTAACTAGTAACTCAGTGCTAGCTGGAGACAGACAGCACAGGAAGCAATTTCACTGATCTGTGCATATAGACTGGGTACAGCTGAGGCACGGAGATTCTGTCAGAAAATAAATATGCCATTTTTACAAACAATGTAATTAAATAAAATTATATTCCTCTGCACTGTATTTTCTGCTTGCTGGTAGATATTTCTGCAATGATCTATCCTTCCTTCTTAAAATGAGAGTTAACAGCTTTGCACTCGGGCTACAGGAATCCATGAGGCCTGATAAAGATTTAACCCACAGGAAGGTCTCCAATTGCTGCTATACTGAAAAATAGCATCGAATCTATTTCTTTTCTTTGATTAATGCTTCCATTTTGACTGCTTTATTATATGATACCGTAATGAGCTTATAAAGACTCAAATTAAGAAACAATCAAGGAAGATGCACAGAATAGTAACTCAGCAGTATAAACATGCATCTTGGCATCTAGCTCATCATATGCGAAAGTATTCACATATCACCACCCAGTTTTTCTTTGCATAGGACATCCTACACATATTCTCCTCAGGAGAGAAACATGCCTATTCAAGTATGTTAAAAAAAAATGTCAAGTCACAGTCCTATATTATCATCAAGTCATTTTTCAAATTCCATTATTATTGTTAATATAAACAGCATAAAATGCCATTGCATTAGTAGATGATCAGAATTGCCACTCAGCTTGAATCCTACCATTAGCATCTCCAGAGTTGGATGCATTTATTCAAGTGTTTTTCATCTGTCTCTCAAACCTTAGTTCTCCAAATATTGACACAAGAGACCTAATACTTTACACCAACAAGAAAACATCTAAGACATTTACTGTTAACTATTAGCAAATGAAGACAATTCTTGGTACTAAAACAATTTTTCAGCAAAGTTAAATGGTAAGAAGGAAGGAAGGAAAATAAGAGTGGGTGGATCTCCTCAACAACTTCTCTCACTAGTGAGTGCTGCTCACTACTCCCTTCCTTCCCCCAAGGTTGAGGTGGAGATGTGTCCAGCAATGCTTTGGCCACACAGCATCATCACTGGCTGCAATCAGACTACAATCTCTCACAAATGCCTACACAATCCATCCCTCACTAAACTGTAATAGAGTACTTCTTTCTTCACACTGCAATCCCCTTCTGGCAGTCAGGCTAACTTTAAGCACAAGAAGTATCTACATTATCAAAATGCTATACTGCTGGGTGCCATTGCAAAATCAATACTTGAACATAGAAATCTTATGTCATGTTAAATGGTTCATCCTTGATCCAAGAAACTCATCAAAAGAATAACATCAGGTGGGCTCAAAGTAATAAAATATAAACATATATAGATAACTACAAAGTTGTCTACAAATTTAAGTTAATAAGATGTATAAAAAGCAGGCAATGATAGCACTACACAGACTTAACCTGTCACACTAAGCCCTGTCAGTTGTCAATTATGATGCTATGTAGATACCTTTTTCAGTAAAAAAAAATAAATGCACCCAAGGTCTTTCATGACAATCTTTAATTTCAACTTTATATTCTGTTAATATTTAGCTCACAAAACTTACTCATGCATGAGAACGCAGACATACATGCACACAGTTTCCTGAGCTACAAACATCTTAAGAACGATTAAGAATTGAGTCCCTGTTTAATTTGCTATCTAAGTTTTCTAATGCAGTGGCTTCCCCTTAATATCAAGAAAAAAAATGATAGCAAAAATACTTCAAAGGCTGAAATATTATTAAATATATTATTAAATATTTTTAATAATATATAGGTAAAATATATTGCTCAGCATCATTTCTTGTCTCCGTGCCCAATGTAATCAAAATGTTTTACCCTATTTTATGTCACACATTAATTGAAGTTCCACAGGAGCTGGAGAGCCACAGTCTAGACAATATAAAACAACACACAGAAATGACATTGCCTGCTGAAAAGACTTTATGTTCTGGTAGTCCTTTTTGTCATTATAACTAATTATATAACACCAAATAAGCCTGCAATATTAACTCAACACTCAGGGGTTCCTAGAAATGGATACTCCCTGTGATGCTATGGATATTAGAAAATGCTGTTTCACAGTTTTGTTGTCAGTAGGGCCATGTGATCTATTAAGTACTGTCATGCCGGAGGAAAAGGGGGGAAAAAAAAAAGTTTTCAAAAAAATATCTTTGTTCTCAGTGACACTTTCCAGTGCTCTACAGTTTATTATAGTTCATTCCTCTATAATGATATGTGTACAGAAGGTTACTTTACTCTGTCCCTCATCAGGCTACATCAGTGATGTTTAAGCTAATCTGGTACATTGATATCAGCAACAGAAATGTTCTTATCAGGAAAAATAAAATTTTCCATGATTACTATTTATTATGCAATGTGAGGACTAGGAATTTTAAAAAACCTTCCAATAAACATTGAACCTTCCCCCCCCTTCAAATGACAATAATAACACAAGTAATTGTAAAAAGTAAGCAAGTTTTATTTTGGGAATAAAAACTTATTTTTACTAATAACAGGAAAAAACAACACAGATAAAACTTTGCTGAACACTAAGAAATACATAATTGCTTTCTTTCAGGTGTTCTACCTCTGGCAGAAGTAATAGATTCAGCAGCTTCCAAGTAAATAATGGGTTTGATGTCATATTTATCTGTATTATGGAGAGTTCTTTCTTCTCATTAGTGATCTTTTATAGTAAGTGTCAAAAATGTTCATTTTCACTGAGCATCAGTCACTAATACTCTGGAAGAAAATATATTTCTCTTGACAGCACATCCCTAATGTAATTGCAATTGTACTTCTTGTTGAGTACCCACATTTCCTTGACTGCGGTGTCACACTGTTTCACCTATCCTTTTTCTGTTCCACTTTGCTAGACAAAGCAAGGCTCTCAGTTTTGCACCAGAAACTTTGGCAATTAAGAGGTTATAGAGTAGATCCAGAGCTACACACTCGTACTGTTTGGTGCACAATACAGAGATACTTATATTTTTAACTCAAATCAATTACCTTCTAGTTCTACAGCAAATCGGAGACCCTGCTATCCCATTTTCTCCAAGGTCACTTCTTTGGAGGAGGTCATTTCTGCCAGATTTGAAAAGCTGTTTCAATGTGCAAAGTCCTCTCAGTGCAGGTAGATGTTGCTCTGTCATTGGCTCACAGCTTTTGAACATCAGTTGAAGGGTTTTTTTTGTTTGTGTTGTGTTTTGTTTGCTTGATGCAAAAACAAACAAAGAAACTTGTTCAAATTTCAAGAGCATGCACTACACTTATGAGATAGGAATGTGAGAGCAAATGTCTTCATTCCCCTTTAACTACCATATTGTGGCAGAGCCACTCTTTATCTGACTGCAGCTTGGTTTTTCTGTCCCCATGACTTAGATCTACTCACTATACTCTGGTACATCTGCAATGCTAATATCTGTTCCCCTTGCTGAGTGTACCCCTCTCCTCTGGCATCTGTCCTGAATACAAGCCAGCCATAAACGTTTATAGGAAATCATGATAATGCTGAAAGTAATGTGTGCCTGCGCCTCGCCTGGCTGTTTGAATAAACAAGCTGGGGTTCAGACTGGCAAGCAGAGCCAGGAGATGATTGTTCAGCTCTGGCATTTTGCATTTTCACACAGTGGCAAAGCATCTATAAATAGTCTTTGAGGAACATAAACATTTTAGTATAATGGGATTCATGTTTAATATGGGCAATGATTTCCCTTCCCTTAGGATCACAATTAAAATGTTTAGACAAAATTAAACTGCTTCTTGGGAAGATACTATGATGCAGAGCACAATATTTAAATGAACTCTCAGTGACTGACAGAAAATGGATCTTTGCAATCAAGCTCTAAAAGAAAAAACAAGCTGTTTATTATCACTACATATGCTGATAAAATACAGGCACTTGAGAACCACTGTCAAAAAACATTCAATTTCTGAAAGAAACTGACATTCCTCTTTTCTGAAAAAAAAAAACCAAGCAGTTTTCAGAGGCAAGTTTGGGACATTTTTATTATTAACAAGCATCATGTTATTAACTAAGTCCAGCTTTGGCAAGACAGATTTTTGTGTACAGAGTAGTTTGATGGAAATGTTATGTGCAAAGAACAGGTTTTAATCATTGCATTCTCTCCTTGCAAAATCCTTGGCTTTAGCTGTAAAGCTCTTGTGAAAAGCTCAAGCAGGGAGTGAAGTTGTACAATGCTTTTATGAGTCTCCAATTAATCCAGAAGTGAATCAGCAGTTGTTTAGCCCTTGGCACAAACTGGGATAATCTCTGGGCAGCTCCCACCAGTGTTTCTTTCCAGTCCTCTACAATAGCAAATGGCCAGATCAAGATTTTATATATCTTAAGGTAGCTAACTAGGAGTTTTTCCTCTTTGCTATACACTGCATCCTACATCTAGGAAATTTGGATAAGAGTGTTATGACGCAGATCTCTACAGAACGCTTTTTCTAGGAGACAAGTACCAGGAGCTGACAACTAAATAACTCACACAACATAAAGTGCTCTGTGATATTAAAGAGGAAAAAAAAAGTTATGCTGAACAAGCTTAAAAGAGAAGAGCTCACAGCATATATTTCCAAATACTGGAAACCATTTATTCACTAAAGAGTTACAATTTTCAACTATTCAGCTCTTCCTAGGTTTGCTATTTCAGTCACTAGCTGAAGCACTTTAGTTTTAATATGTTTTTAGGATTAGATTCTATACTATATTGTGATTATTGTTCAGATGCACAACTACACATGACTATTGTAAACATGAACATACTAAGAACTTACATTCCAGGTGCACTGAGAAATTCCTGTTGGTTTACACTGAACTCTGTCCCTACTGTTGTCAGGAGGACAACTCTGCATTTAAATTTGTTTCAAATTTTTGATCTTTTATTCCAAGAGCCCTAGAAAGTTCCATATCTATGCTCTGAATACTTGTTCATATATATTATCTTGGAGAAATACCTTATCACATGTTATCAGACACTATTTTGAGTTCAGGCTGTAACAACATATAACAGTAGATCTACTAGTTCTGAATCTCATCACATCAAATATGAGCAGAAAATATTTCCACTGAACCTATTTCATTAAGCTGTCAAGAGTTGCTGGTGTTAATAACATAATGAGAAAAGGAAACAGCAAGCGAAGACGTTTCTGGCTTGCCAGAGCTATTTAATCTGAGAACCACGGTGAAGAACTATACTCCTTGCATTGCAAACAGAACTTTGGAAGCTGTTAACTTCTGTTAACGTTGCTTCTCTGTCTGCCTATACTGTCCTGGAGATATGTATTCAATGCTTAACTGTTACCTGTAACGCTTTTTGGCTTCCACACTTTTCCTAATCATGTTTTGGAGTCATTCCGTGCCCTGTAAAACCTGTTGCTGAGGTTTCTGACATTGTGTATCTTTCAACTAACCTGTATGATAACTATGAGAATGTGCTTTGCTTGCTTCTGACTGATTGTCACATGTGTGGGCCATGTTGACACCCAAATTTCCTTTCTGTCTCTTGTACACAAGGACACTAGGTAAGCACCAAAGCTTTGGAAGCACAATGACAGCTGTTTTCACATTTTAGCTACACTAGAAACTTGTACCTCTCTTGAATATGTTGTATGCACTTGCTTCTCACAGAGCTCACAGAAGAACATACTGTATGGAAGGCCAGTGCAGCCTGAGACTTCAGATAAAACATATATTCCCAGTCAGCGTGCTTGCAGAGCTTTAGGGATCTTGTTGTAGATAATCAACACATTCTGAGATCCAATTTATACCAACATTTCCCCTCTGTGAAGCCAGAGGGGAAGACCTGCAATTACATCTAGAATGTTCCCTGTGGTCTCAAAGTGCTCAGTCTAGCACGTCACACCTTCTCACGTCAATGAGATGATGTCTCATGTTATATTTTTAAAAGGGTAGCATTTTGACTACAGTATTATGGGAACACTTATTGTCATTTTAGGAACTTTGCCTAAATGTTCTTGTTTGAGCCTGGCCTTTAAAATTGCTGTTGAAATACAGTACGACTTAAAAAAAAAAAACCAACACAACAAAGCAAGGAGTCACTAGAAGCTATAGAAATTTTCTTCCTACTACACAGAACTGAGCGTTTCATAGTATCCATGAGGACAACAACAAAAAAAGCATTTAAAACAGAACAAGAGATCCCTATTCAAAAATACCAAGAAACCACTAAAATGAAACCCTTCATTTTGGAACAAAAAAATATCAGAGTAACATGTTCACATCCTCTAGCATCTGTGGCTACAAAAAAGTGCTTCTACCTCAAATGTGTGTGCACCTTATAAAGCTCACTGTAGTCCACTTTTTTCATTCTGATAATGCATGCAGATAGTACAAAATAGACTTCCACAAATTCAGCAACGGAATGCCTAAAACTTTTCTTGAACAAAGGTATCTAAAAAACACAACAAATTCAAAACATAAATCAACTATTAAAAACATTTTATTACCTTACTATGAATTCTCTGGAAACTTCTTACTCAGTCCTTGTGGTGGTTGGAATCTACTATTAAAAGAACTTTAAACACACCAAGAAAGCAGCCTACATAATTGCTTTTTAACTGTAGGGGATTTTCCAGAAGGCACAGCTTCCATAGTGCTTTTGGCATGATACTTGAAAAATAACATAGGTGTTCTTCAATTATTCTTTAAATTAAAACAGTTAAGACTCCATACAGCTATTCCAAGACTTGAATCAACATTTCTCTTCTTAAAGAATAGATGTTATTTTGAAAGATAGAGCTATAAACATAGCAGAATATTTTTATTTGTTTAAAAATGTAATTCGGTATGCTAAATAAGATATGTTACATGAACAAAATATCCAAAATAAAACAAGAAACATGCCTGTATACAAATACATTAATGTGTTTAGTTATTCATTTCAGTAATGTCTACAAAAAAAAAGAATGATGTCTTTTGACAAGTTCTATCTACTTTAGTAACAGTGTCTTTGGTCTTCTGATGACCAATGATCTAAATATGCACACTGGTCTTCACTGTACTCTTTTATCCTAAATGAAACACATCTGCCTGCTTCCTGACATTGAATCCTTAATAAACTGTGGAAAAAGAATCCTCTTAGAGCTTGAGCAAAACTTCAGTCCAACAGAAGGCCCCTTACTGTGAGAGGAGCCAGTATCTTACAGATTACAGGAAATAACCAGCTTTTTTCATAATACTTCCAAATTTAAGATGAAAGCAATATTTGGGCAGGAGTGCGGCTCAGGCTGGGACTGATCACAAGATTTCTGACTAAGCTCAGGATGAGGGTCTGCTAAGCACGGTCTGTCCCACGGGTGTGAGGACTGCATTTCACTCATCACACCATCCTCCTCGCTTCCATCAGGAACAGATGGGTATGAAAAAGAAATGAAAAGTGGGGCACAGTGGAAGCAAGCTGTTTTTCCAAAAGGAGCAAAGTGTGACTGTCAAAAGCATTAATATTTCCTAACATTGCTTTTCCTAATTAGCAACTGTTTGGTTGCTATAGGGATGATTTGCTAACACAAATCCAAAAGGAAGTAAGACACACAAAGGGAGGTGAGTTACTGTAGCAGTAAAGAATCTAGAGGTGTCTAAGTTCAATGGGTGAAAGGAAGAGAATCACAAAATATCGTGATAAAGATTTATGCAGCATAATGCTGTTATTTTGCAAATAGCTATGTCAAAATACTTTTCACAAGCTGGAGGTTACACACTTCACTGCAACAGGATCAGAGCTCTAAGTGCTTGGAAAAGAGAGATCATGATGATGCATGGAAGGATTTAATTCTTGCCAAACCTATGCTACCTCAAGAAAAAACTAAGAGCGCTTCAAAAAAGGAGTACTGTCAGCATACCCTTTAAATACTACAAATTTTTAACAGAATATACTGGACTAAATTTGGAATGAGTCATCATGGTGTGCTGAGTAACTAAAGCACATTTTCATAACAGCTCTAAATATCATGCTGATTTTTAAACACAGGCTATGCACATATTTGGGTGGAGGACAATTAGGGCTGCACTGCTGTTTTTCTGGGAAATAGAAACAACAGTTTTGTCCTCAATCTTACGTTTATCTGCAAGAGGGACTCTCAACAACCTGATTCCAAGAGCAAGTTAACTTCACTTTTTTTCCCCTCACCAAAAGGGGAGCCCATCTCATTATGAGTCTTTAAATCATGATCTGAAGTTTTTCTAACAGCCATACTAGACCTCAAAGAGAAGCGAAGGGCCTTGTTAGGTTCTCTAACTACTACTTAGCAAAAATTAGGTCACAATTTATCTGTCCCAGAAAACTGCAGCAGTGAGCTAGATCCTGTGATCATAGCTAGGCTCTCCACAGCAAGGAAGATAAGGAAAATGGGAGCTGTCCTCAGGTGGTCAGCATAAACATCTACTGTCAGAGGTAAGTCTCAGTGGAAATATCCCATGCTCTGGGTTCTCATGTTGACAAAGAGCTGTATCAGAGATGGATCTGACCTGTTGCTTTAGATACATTCTGAACTACAATTTGTGCAAACTAGAGCACAGAGCAGCAGCTCTGGTGTCTCAAACAGAGGAATTTAGGATAATTGTGAGCCAGGAAGCTCGTCTGCTTCATCCGTGCTTGCCTAGACCTCAGACACAGGGGACTATCTAACCCAGATGCAGCCTCCAGATGCAAAGTAAAGTGCTAGGTCAGTTATGAAAAACAAAGGTAAAAATAATATGATAATAGTTGTAAGAAGGACAGAATAACACTAGCAGTGGAGAACTAGAGAAATTGAGCTACACAGGAAAGGAATAACTGACTAGAGAAAAAACTGAAATTGTACAACCTAAGAAAATTTTCTACATGTTTACCAGAATAGTTGTCTCTAAAGTGCAAATGTGGCACAAATCAGAAAAAAAGAGCCTTTCCAACGTATGAATATTATGGAAACCAATTACTTTTAAAGAAATGATTTAATTCATTGAAACATTGCTTGTGCTGTTGTGTTACATGTTCAGCATTTAATTGTTGGTCTGCTTGTAATGCTATAGCATAAATATGCATAAAAGCTTTGATCTGAGTGATTTTGTGTCGTATTAGTCTATTCAACTGAAAAGACAATCTGTCTAGAATCATACTTTCTTGTTCATCAGTCAGAATTATTTTGGGCCAAATCTACTGATGTAGGCTCATAGAGACAGAATTTTAGTTCACAAAAATGCTGCCCAAAAGAACAAAATGTAGCACACGTAGCTGCCAGGCAGTTATTGGTCTGTACTTATTTTCAATTCTTCAGAACAGAGTTTCTCTTAACTTTACCTGACAGTAGTTCTATTAGTTGGCTGTTAATTCAAATGCTGTATTTTCCCTTTAAACCATCAGCTTACAATCTAATGGGCTCAAACACCTGCCTGGCCCTTTCTTTAACTTGATGAATTTCAAGCAGGTGAAATGTAATTTACATTGACATTTGATCTGCTTTCTGACTTAGAGAATACCTTAAGTGCAGCCCACAGCTAAATTCAGGCTTTACGTAAGCAAGAACAACCCCACAGAAATTTGCACAACAGACTGTGTTGATATAAGCAAAGGTGAGGATTGATTAGAGAACCTAGCTGCAAATGGTGTGCTTATTTCAGTGATCTCTAGAAAGTGAATGAGAGAATGATAACTCTATCCAAAACACTTCCAAGTTCTACTATTTGTCCTGCAACAGTTCTAGGAGTCTTTATATTCAATGGTACATCTAAGGACCTGACTTTTTTTTGCCAATTATTTCTCTTCTATGCTGTCTAACTAAGGTGAGGGTCTACAGATCTCATTTTCTTTTATAACTATATCAAGCTACATGGAGAAGATAGTCCCACAAATGAAGGACAGGTGGAGGAGGTGGTCTAAACTGGTTAAATGGGAGCAGGGATTTAGGTTAGGAAAATGCATGCTTTTTGAGTATCCCATCATCAACATCCACAGCAACCTTGGACTTAACTGTGTGTAAAACAGTCAAAAAAAAAAACCAATCTTGTCATCCACAGACTCTTCTTCAAATGTACTGACTGTATTTTACCCTTTGTGTCAAGTGATCAGTGCTTTAACCCCTCATTTTTCTACAATGAACCCAGCTGTTTTTCCCAAGCAGGTTATTAGATTCTCCATCTGTAGAGACCAGGGAGATTGACTCTGCTTTAAGGTTTCCCAGTTCTGAGCATCACTGCCTACCTGCAGTACCTAACACAGCAGGACACTGCTCTCGATTAAGACTTTCAGGCTTTACATGGTATTCATAACAATCAGGAAGATGAATATACTTTCTACAGGAGTACAGAACTGAAGATGGAAAAGCAGTAGCAGAAATATGCAGGAAGACTATGCTGGTTTATTTTATCATTTCCTGAGGGCTGCTACTCTCCTCCCTTCTGCTCCATCAGTACATAAATCACATTTGTGGTGCCTTACATCCATTGAATACCAAATCTCTTGCTGCCTTCCTTCTTATGAAGATCATGAGTTAGGGGAACAATAATAGCCACATTCTTAGGCTATAATAGCAACATTTAGAGGTATTTGTCTTTTCCATTTTCTGACAGATCCATTACTAGTTCATTAGCCTTTAGTGGGTAGAGACATTCAGTAAACAAATGAAAGCAACTCCATTTAAGAGCTAGTGAGCTAAATACAGCTCTACCACTTAGCCTGCTAATTATATGGAGTGTTGCAAGTGCACACTGAAACAAATCCATCCTTTTGCAGCAGTTTTAGAATGTCTTGTCCTAAAATTTCTGAAAGTGAAGGCACACAAATTGGCTTTCTTTGTCACATTGTCAGTGACTACAAAGACGTGAAATGGAAAACCAGTCCAGAAGAATTTGTGCTACTTTATCTTGCCATAGTTCAAGAAATGTGGAGAATATGTATTTTAAATTCAAAAAAAAGATCATTATCTTTCTCTTCCATTATTTCCCTGTTAAGGTGGCAGACTATTCCAAGAACTGAAAAGCACAGTAGCTGAAAGGTCAATCTCTAATTTTTAAACATAAAAAAAGATTAAAAAAGAAAGGGGTGTAACATGAAAGTCAAGCCTTGATTATTCTCATACAGTGGATGTTACTCTGTGCTAGACTATTTAGTTCCAGAATGCTTTGTTTCAAGCAAAAGGATAGCACTTCTCCCCTCTCTCCGCTTTTTCTGCCTATCACATTTACGTTCCACAGTGAAACCAAGGAACTGATCATCACTGTACCATTGCTTGGAGCATAACCCCTATGGATCAGGCACAGCACACAACACACCCCAGCTCCCAGAGCTCCCATTAGCTAACCTATCTGCTTGTTATCTGCTGTTCCATCGCATTAGGTCATCTGCTTTGGTAAGAAGTTAGAAGAATCAAAGGGAACACAACCACACAATGAAAATTTTAAATCTCAGCTGAAGGTATTAAGTGAACTAAATGAATGTATATTTTTAGGGGCAGAAAGGGAATGCTTCAGAAAAAAAAACATTTCAAATAGATTGTTTTGATGTAGATTGAAAACAAATAGAATCACAATTACTATTATCTGAAGTCAAGAAATCGTGCATTAACTTAGGAATTAATACATGCTATTTCATCAAGAACAAGTTTCCTTACTGTGTGGAATGAAAAGGAATTAGACAGTAAGCCAGACTCCTTTCTCAGATTTAGTACAGAAGCAACAGGTTCACATACTGTTTTCTCCACTAAGCTAAGAGCTACTTCCTGTTCAGAGTTTATTTAAAACTCAAAAATTAAACAAGTGACAGTAAACAGCCATCACTGTGATAAAATAGCTTTCTGTTGGAGCTGAGAATGAAGATTATATACAAGGAATCCAAGCTTTTTTACTTTTTTGTTGGTGCAAATGCTGGCTGTATTTTGACAAGCTATGATGTAGCTGTCAGAAATACACATTTTGGGAAGTTATGTTATCGCAGGGCCCTGTTGTAAAGATGCTTTTAAAAAGACGTTGCCTCTGTTTCTAATTGATCGCAGGAAGTTCATCTCTTTGAGAAGCAGTGAGAGCTGGGATCAATGACCCACTAGTTTAGTGCAGCTCTTAACAACAACCTGCAGAGATTAGGAGGCTGTCAGAAAGATAACACCAGAGATTTATAGATTGTTTTCTGAAGCCATTCTCAGCTCTCATGGGTGCTCTGTTATGTTTCTGTACTCTTGGGTGTGTGATATGCAGTCCCCTTACAGATCTAAACTGTAATTCTAATTTATTAATAAAGAAAACTGCACCATAATGTGCTGTTCAACTTATAACAAAGTGGGAGAGATATGTGGAAGCCAAGTCAGTTAAGCACTTAGGCTCAGAGATAAAGGAGAAATCTGAGTTATAGCTGCAGTTTCTTCTGTCATTTAAGTAGGGTGTAAAGGGCCTAATTCAGCTTCCCTAATGTTACTAAATTGATGGAGTGACATCATTACTGACTGAGCCCCATGTGCTCATGTTTGGGCATCCAGTTTCTGAAAGACAGCTGAAATCCTTGGGGAAGGGCCACAGGAGGCAGGACAGTCTTTTCTCACATTCATAGCTTGGGAAGGAGCCAGATTGATGCATGACAAAACCATTAGGACAATCCTAGTATTGATTTTAACAGAATTAGGCTACTTTACATTATCTGAGGATCTAGTTCCCTTCTCTCTGGCTGAGCCAACAAATCCGTTAGCATTACGCTGAGTTTTCCCACAGCCTCTTTGACATGTATATAGCACCTTTTCAGACAAACTCATTTATGGATATGTCTACTGTAACTCTAAAGACATTGGATTTCCTACCTCATATAACTTAGATTGGACTATCCATTGTAATTATTCCTGAATATCATGTCACTTGTCGATATTCAGTTCAGAGGAAAGTAAAAATGAACTACGAGAATGGTCACCACCTGGACACAGAGGGCATTCTGGTCAAAGGAGAAGAGAAATTCAGACTGTACAGGGAAAGGTTACTCACTCTAGCACACATAAATTGTGAGGCACTGAAGACTAGGTAGTCTCAGCCCACAGATTTATCTATACTCCTTTAGTAACTCTGCAGAGAACCTGCCATCATTTTCATAAATACATGACAAGGACAAAGATAGATAAAAACAATTAACTGTTTCTCATGAGCTCTGAACAACGTACAAGGTGATGACTTTAAACCAAGCCCCAACAGCTAAAGATATATAGCAGTGTAAGTGGGCTGATGTGATTTCTTACGTAGGAAGTGAAGCATTAGGCAGCATCACACTGCCAGTACCACAACATTGCACATTTTCAACTGAAACTGAGAAAAGGGAGAACTCATTTTTAGCAGGTTAGCAAAAAGGATGTGTTCATTGTCTACTCATTCCTAGCTTCATTATAAAATAGATTTCTTTAGTCATTTCTGGCAGTCACATGAGGTGGCTGACATTCTACAATTCTAATTGTTATGTATTTGTTATTGTTTTACGTTGTACAATTAACAAATTAACAGCAGAGTGGCATGGTTAGGATGGTATTTTACAGGTTTTACAGTTGTGAAGATTATCGTGGTGGAAAGAGACAACCAAAAATAAATGAAATGTTCACCCGTGTCCTAGGCTCACAGTAGAAAACTGCAAAGGGAGGGATCTCCATAAAGAGATCCTTCTCCAGTGGCAGTCAGCCCTTAAATGGGGTCTGAGAGGTGCAGACAGGCTCCACCCCTTCTGGTCACACAGCTGAACTGCCTTACCTGTGCTCCCACAGCTGACTCAGTCCTTGCCTCAGGTGATCAATCAATGATTCAGGCTGTGACTCAGCTGTTCCCATACATACAAGATGCCTAGCATGATTTAAAGGAATATGAAAAAAGGACAGGACAACTTTAAAATTGATAAAAAACTTAAGGAACTGCTAAAAATTTTATGTGATTAGATAGAGAGAGAATAATATTTTTTTAAGAGCTATATGCACCTTTAGATAGTGAAAATAGTACAGGTAATTTAGCTGCAGGAAAGAGGCAAAACAAAAAGATTTATAGCTTACAGTAATAAAGAAATCTTGATACAGGAATTAAATATGTAAGACAGTTGTTTTCCCACACTGCCATTTCGATTTAATTCAAGACATCCACCTGAAGAAGGTAAAATTTTTATCTGTGAAAAGAACATGGCCAACACTGGAAAGCACTGGAGGAATTAAGTCTATAAAGATATGATTTGCTTAAAACAGAATTTGTTTACCATAACATGCTTGGAACAAGAAGGACCCACAAAAAAAAATAGTTCTTACCCTTGTACTTGTTGGTATGCTTTCTCCAAATTGTTGTTCCACTTGTGAACACCCGAAAATCCTTCTGCATGCACACAACCACAAATATGTCCAAACACAGCTGTTTAAAACATAGAATACTCATCCTTTACAGCTCAAGCAACAGACTTAAATACTTAGGAGACAAGAGACAAGGTGCTACTGTCCCAAGTATAAAACTAATTGTACATTAGTAATAAAAATATACATCTACAGTATGTTCATATCAATTTGGGGTGAAAAATTCCCCTAAAACAGAAAACGTGGACTGTGATTGTCAGAGCACCTGCTCAGGATGAGGCTCTTCAGAAGCTAACTGCAGCAGGAAGGAGTACTCTGTTAGAAATTTAAGTGAGAATTTGATTTTAAGTGCAGTTTTACCTTAAGACTGCAGAATGATTATTTCTAAAGTGTTTCAGAAAATGTGGAATACAGAAGATCTCATCATCCACAAGAAATTCAGAGACATTTTACATTGAACTCAAATGAACATCAAGGGATTATTAGGGCTCATTGTACTGATAGAAATAGGCCAATATAACTGAAGATGTTTGTGTTGGTTCCACAAAAGATCTCCAGCATGGAACAATAAGTACAAGTGGAAAGAAGTTATACACTTCTAATGCATTATTTCTTTACTAGCAGTTACTATCAACAAGCAGTTCCCACTAACCAAGCAGTTGTTAATTGATGTAATATAGCCATCAGAAATGACTGTCAATACACACGTATTGACAAATCTCGGGTAGAAAATTTGCAGTTCAGTATAGACAAGATACATGATACATTGTTCTTCACCATACTCATCTTATTTACCCTGGGTATAGAAAACATTTTAGAAGTGGCAAAATGCATCTAGAGGAGACAGATCCTGATTGTCATCTAGACAATTTTGTTCAGTTATAAAAAGATATCAATGATGTATACTGTGGCTCGCTGATATTTCCTACAATCTAAAGCTAACACTTCTCTAATCTTTGAAATCTGATGTACAGAGAAACAAACCAGCAAATAAATAAATAAAACAAATCCTAAGACAAGATGCCAAACATTGAAGATATTATCCATTTCCTCTGTGACAGTCTCTCAGACTGTGGCAAGCTGTACCATGACAGGTTGTGCACTAGTGCCAGGTGAATGTGTACAACAGCCATAGGCTATTCCATCCCCAAATCCCTCAAGTGATAATCCGGGAAGTCTGGAGGCCGTGGACAAAGAACAGCAATACAAGGCTATTTTTATTGACACAAACAAATATAATGGGCTTAGACAACAGCTATAATAAGAGTGTCTCAGCCACATCTCAAGAATACCCTGGACACCATGAAGTTTTTCAAATCCTGTGTTCCGAAACAGTATTACTATTGGCCAATGGAGAAAAGCATAGTCTTACAAAGCTCTGAGGTTTTCCAAGATGCTCTTAATGTGGCTGAAATTCAAACTAACGTTACCACTCTCAAAGTTTCATGGTGCAATATTAATCAGCAGTTAACAGCAGGGAGAAAGATACTTTTGATACTTCTTGACACTGAGTGACTACTGAACTACAGGTCTGACATAAGTTGGATAGTATATGTTGTATGAGTAGTATTTGATACACTACTCACATACATCTGTACTGAGAGTGTAGAATGTATATAGTAATGCTATGGAGCAGAATCAAGAATTAGCGAAGTAGCAACAAAAAAAAAAAAAAAGAAAAAAGAAAAGGAAAAAAATGCCAGGAAGTATTCAGCAATAGCTAGGAGTACAGAAAGGCAGACAGGCATGGTATTCACCTTGGCTCATTGCTGGACATTACCGAGTTGCCTAACTCATCCAGAAACCCATCTTGTGCTACTGCAAAATGTTTTGTCAAGACATGCCTGTGACAGAGCAAACAAAGCCAGTCTGCCTCTTTCTTTGCTGTGTTTCACCCTGCAGCTTGCTTCTTCTACCTTTTCTCATTCACCTCTACTGTGATAAATGTATTACTTTATTCTATATGAGCTTTGTATGCTCAGTACAGGATCCAGGGAACAGAGAATGTAAATATCTCTTTTTAGGGATACCAGTATGGAAGCTTCATACAAGTGACATACCAGAGAACAACAGTAGTTTTCTTAGTTCTAAAATGTATATTTACTCCTTAAAGGAAAAAATTTTGGTTCCTATAAAAGAATTAACTTGGATGGACACACCTACATCTGCATGGTGTCTTGTAGGCATTGGTGAGCTATCCCCTAGGACACAAACCCTCCTACTCCCAAAGCTAGCTGAAGTATTAGGCCTGTATTTCCACTGAAACCTGAAAGCAGAAAGCCGCTGTTGTTTTGCTTTTGACTTGTGCAACTCAGTTGGGTGGCCTAAAACTACAAGTGCCTGTAATAGATGGTCAGATGAAATGCCACTGTACAATAATAAATACATTTGGCCATTTGATGGCAGTGTTAAATTGTGCATCACAGATACTGGTTAGGTTCAGGATTTTGCTCCTGGGACCATAAACATCTCTTGCAGTTCTCCTTCAAGGGTTTTCTATTCACATATCTCCTTCACTTTTCCTCCCCCTCCCAGTGTTTTATTTTTTAATACCAAAAGTAAAATGACTGTCAGAAAAAAAAAAAAGAAAAGCACAATGTAGATGTAGATTCTGAAAGAAGGTGAAATATTTGTTGATTATATATATGTAGACATCTTAGTGGTTTGAAGGACTTGAGGTTCCTACTGCCACATTCTAGATCATGACATTAGATTAAAAAGAATCTGAGTCTCTACTAGTCACAAGTCATCACAGGAAGCAAGGGTAAAGCAAAAGGAATCATTTCTCCCTCTATTACCAAGAGAATCATCCTCTACTAAAGGGTCTATCAGAAGGATTTACCTTTCCACTCTTGTACACTTCCACAGTGCCCAGGACCTAGAGCTTACGACTAATTACTAGCTCTGAACACACCATCCTAATAACAAAATACCTATCTTTGACTATATCTACTGGTTCAAACATCTTTCAACACACTGTTCAGTCAAGTGAATGATGCATAGTGAAAAATTTAATGGCAAATTTTACCTTTTGTTGCATTTACAAATTGCTGCCACCCCCACTCCCCTTCAGATTTCTTCATTGCACATAATTATTAAGTGAATCAGCTCAGGAAGCGATCTGCATACAGGATTCAACATCTACAAATGAAGCTATCACATTTATAGCCCAGACTTACACCCTGCTGCCCATCCCCCCCAACTCCCCAGCAGTCAAGTGAATGCACAATGCCTTGCAGTAGCCATGGCATTTCTCATCCTAACTTTTTAATTATAGCTAGCATAACAACTGAAGCTATTCCACAACCCTTCTAACAGATGGGGGATGCTCACTTTGGGCAACTCCTTCTAACAACCTAATTTCTTTTTAAATAAATAACTTTAAGTCTATTGGTCTTCAGCTCTTGGAGAAAAAAAACCAAACAAACAGCAAAAACAGACATTTCCTTTGGCCCCTAGCTTCACCAGTTGTGTTCTGAATGCATTACATCAATGCCCAGTAACACAAAGATATATCCAGAAAGCAAGGCTTTGAGCTAACTAATTCAGAACCTGCAGTAGTGACCCTTAGCTGCCTGCAGAACCCTGTCAGCCGCTCCTTTGGAGGAGAAAGCAAGATAAAAACAGCTCATGGGACAAGATAAGAACAGAGATCACTTACCATTATCATCATGTGAAAAACAGATACGACACAGGAAGATGAATTTAGCTTACCACTGATTAAGCTAGTATTGGACAGGAAGAAACTAATGCAAAAACTAAAACACATCTCCAACTAACTCTTGCTTCCCAGATCAACTCTGTTGCCTCTCTCCCACCTCCTCTTTCTCCTTCCCCACAGGTTTCAAGACTGGGTCAGCACACTACAGTACCTGTCCGCTGCTCTGTCCTCACTGTGCTTTTCTCCTGTTGCAGCATGGATCCTCTCCACAGACCTCAGCTCTTTCCTCAACCCATGGCTCCATAAGGAAAACCAGCAAGGGCTCCTCACTTCAGGCTGCACCTTCTGTCAGGGACCCACTCCCTGTCAGTTCTCAGGTACAGAGAATCAGTTGCCACCACTTGTAGCACCCCAACTTGCTTTTTCCAAATTCACAGCTACCACTCACCCATCATTATGTAACTTATTGTTTTTCAACCCCCTCAACATCTGACGGGCATTTTTGCCCATCCCTAAATAGATTTGCACTGAGGATCCACACCTGGAGTGATTGGCTCATCTGTGCCCTATGGTACCTTCTAGATCCTGGCTAGAGACTAGGTCCCAGCCTCTCCTCACACAGATCAGCAACACCAGATGAAGATAAATACCTAACATCCTAAGTTAATCTTTTTCTAATTGTAAGCAAATAAATTGAGGGAGAATGTCATAAAAGGAGTATTTCAAATACATGCTTTTGTTTGTTGGATTGTTACAAAACTAGATTTGCTGCTAGTAGTAGAATAGCAGTGCTGTTGCTTTTAACGCAGCATTTTCCTAAGATAGAGTCTGGATGCACTTTCCCGTATTTCTTGAATATTCACATTTCTAGGGGAAAAAAAAGAGAGAAATCTTTGCATAATATTCCTTGTTATTTGTACTTTTGATTGTGTCTAATCTGCTAGGTTGAACACTTTCTTTGATAGAAGGAGTTAAGAGAGTGGAAAGCTCGTGCCTCAGCTGTCTGTGTGATGATTTAGTAAGGCCATGAGTGCACCATGCCACAGAGCGTTCTTCTGCTAAAAAGAGAAGATGGCTTTCTACCTCAATATTTAAATAGCTTCCATTTATTGACTTCAACAGCTTAGTTTATTCTAAGTTTCTGTGGAGCACAGGCAGTAATAATCAATTTCCTCATTCTAGGTTTTTACCAAAATAAATTTCTGACGCCACCATCTTCCCAAATATCATCTAAATTTTTTTCTTCATACTGTTCATCTTAAGTGGCCTATAAAATATCTCAAAATCCAACTGGAATGATCTTTCTATCTGATAGGAAGATTTCAGTTTCAGAGCTTCCTTCTTCCTTGGGCACCATATATAACCAGATAGCATAGTGACCTCAAGCAATTGTGGTGAACATCTGAAGATATTGCAATCATATTAGCAGCCTCTAAATTATTCAGAGCTCTTTCTGGTAAAATAGTGCTGCAGGACAATGAAAGAAAAGAACAATTCCCAGAAGATTAGATTCTCTCTCCCCCCCCCCCCCCCCACACACACACTTCTTGCTGTCTGTAATTATTTCCATCAGATAAGTTATTTGCTATGCAAGCTTACCTTCAAAAGCATGTTTGTTAAAAAGAGAAAGGGGAAGAAATCCTTTGTTGGGTCTGCACATGATTAAATAGCTTTAACAAAGCATAATGAATAGTAATGACACAGACCTGTCAATTAGAATGTTAAGCATTCTGGCTTGTGAATCAGAAGAGCAAATGATACCAAAATGATTACTTGTTCCAGATAAGCGGGTTTTTGCCAGTGCTGCTGACTGGTGAATATTACAGATCAGTAGTTATTAGTTTGCATGTTTCCGTAAATAACGCACGTCCTGTTTTACCATACTTATAGAATGTGTAAAAACCAGTATGAAGCTACTGCCCTTATTAGCATGCTTTGTAGCTCTCCAAGATGAACTACTATACGGGCTCTTCTCTTGGACAGTCCAAGGAAATGACTGTATATATCTGTATGTATACAGGACCTTAGCATTACAGATCTTAGGAAGTCAGAAATAGCCAAGCAAGACTGTACTATCCAGACAAAAGTATACATGCATTCCAGCACTGTTACAGGAGGGGTGATCTGGAGAGGAGTGCCTAGTGTTATCAAGTGGAGAGGACTCTAGTGTTCTGTCCTCAGTACTGCACATAGTATGGTGAATAATTGCATAAAATTGTGCTGAACAAACTACCTCACTTCTCTTTTTTTTTCTTTCCCATTGCATTCTTATTTGATTTGGCATAAGGAATGCATTACACTAATTTTAACTGTATTATTATAAATGCTTTTCTAGTAGTTGTCTTCAGGATGACAATGTTATTTCATTGCAGAGATTAGTTGGGTGGGAACTAATATTTTTCTAATGTTTTCTTCTATATGAAGATACCTACTGTAATACAGCTTTCCAAATACTGCCATTATTTTTCTCTCATTTCATGGACAGGACAGGCCAATAATAGGTGAAATGAATTTGAAGGAAGGGGGGCTTTTCTAACGTGTTTTTATATCTTTCATCACCATGTACTTTAAAATTAAACTAAGTTATACAAACACTGGACATACAGAAGTGAGGAGCTGAAGAAAAAACAGTAAGTGTCATAAAACTTTAGTTTTCCACCTGTTTTTTTCTTGACAAATCCTTTTACGCAGATTCTCTGTTCAGGAAGGTCCGCAGAGAGAAATGGCTGAGGGTATATCACTTTATCACTCTGACAACATTCATTAACAATGTCACCTTTTATTTAAAGACAGAGTTATCTCTAAGAAATCTGTTTTTGACTATACACTATGTGGCTGAGGCAATTTTTAACATCTATTACTCTTGTATATTGTGTTTGAAATTGATACTACTGAATGTGTTAGTTCTACTATTGCATATTCATTGTGGGAGATAGAAACATGGTGAAGGCCACTATCACACCATCAAATAAAAAGAATAGAAATCTGATGGCTTTCTACTAAGGGACAGCTGATCAAAAGGGATGCTTTAAGAATATCAGAAACTATATTTTCTCCAATGGAGAAATGTATACCAAAGTATTCTGAAGCTCTCTATCAGACATGTCACTGTTCTGCTATCAGTTCTGTGAACAATTTCAACATGATGCTGGCTGGATGAAGTGGGGAGAGAACGGGGAAAGCAAAAAAGGAAAACATAAGTCAGAGTAAGATGTGGTAGGGATTTTTTTTTTTTTTTTAAGAAAGCTTGAATATCTTTAAATAAAAATCAAGCTTATATATTCCTTTTGAATAGAAATATTTTAACAGCTGACAGTTCTATAAGCAGTTTTCTATTAATAATGAAGAGCAACAAAGCAACTTAATGTGTGGAAATTCTGCCTTAGATTTTCATAAACTTGGAGCAGATTCCTGAATGTAAGCAGTAGTCCTGTTTTGGTGTAATATATGTTCCAGTGGGGAAAATCAGCACTTCTAAGCATTATGTGTATACCTGCTCTTGCAGAAGCCAGATAAATCAGACTGTTGAGGTAGATCTGTGTAGACCTTAATCCAAAAGCGAACTGCCCAAAACAGCCCTAAGGTACTGATTAAATAGCCTGGTTTTATTAGCAAATGAACTAGAGCTCCTCTCTTTGTAATTAGAGGACACTTGGTTGTCTGACAACGCAGCCCTGCTATGACTCTCTCCTCTCTTGTTTCCCGCTGGAGCCTTTGGCAGCTCTTCTATGTGTTTAGATAGTCCCAGAGGAAAGGGAGCATCTACTCATTCCACTTTTTTCAGGAACAAAGCATGCAAACATGGAGCAAAGAATTCAATTGGGAAACATATTTCACACAGTCTGATTAATGCTTCTATAGGCTTCTTAGGAGATAAGTACTATTTTATTAAAATCTCACTCTACTAATATCAGAAGATTTTCCATGTTAAGCACTGCTCTGTGCAGGTTGAGTATTTACTGCATGCTTGATTTTTTTTTTTTTCCTAGTTTATTTTGCTTCTTAGGTCCATTTTATTGGGAAAATTTTAGAACCTTGAGCTTTATTTTAAAAACTTGAAATACATATATAAACTAACTTAGCCTCTTATTTTTCCACCTATCAGCTTAAGATAAATGAATATATAATGAGGCACTGCTGTGATATATACCATAAAGGCTCATGAGATGATAGAAAAAGTTAAGCACTAATTGAGTAAAGAGTTGGTTTTATTTTCTTTTGTCAACTGTAGAGAATATGATAGTTTAAAAAATATATATATTGGTAAATGCCTTCTGGAATCTAGCTACTAAATTATGATTTCTGTCAGTGTTTCTTAATGGTATAAAGTATAGCTAGACCTGAAAATGATTGGTGATGACAATCCTGTGGTACTAAGTGAAATTTTGTTTCTGTGTGAGACAATTGGCTATCTCTGACTTCCCCTGCATCACAGAGTGACAATGGATGGTTTTTAATATGATAGCACCAACATCTTCACGTCACTGAGTTCACTTGAAGAGCTGTTGATTTAAATCACTAAAATCAGAGTCTGACAGCTGTCTTCAATTTCTGTGTAGATAACGACATGCACTTCTGCTGGTGTACACCAGCCAGTGCTCACAATCACACATTGGAGTACTATCTTGACAAATCATTTAAGCATTTACTTTAGCCTGACTCACTGCAGCAAAACACCCATGCACATGCCTAAAGGTACAGACATGCTCGAGTGCTTTTCTGATTAATGATGGACCAGAGGCCCCGCGTCTAATTTCAGGACTAACATTGTCTTATTTCTAGATTGGAAGAATTACTCATTCTTGTACTATTCAGGGAGATTAACATCACATTCCATTTCTCTTCTTCCATGAATGCTGCAGGTGCACATATGTTGGGCTGAGCCCTTGGGCAGAAAGAAGATTGAAATACTGGTGCATCACTGGGCTAGCCATGGGGTGACATCCTGAGCCCCTCAGGGGCCAACAAGGGCCACACACACACCTGCACACATCCACAAAAGGAAGTTTATAAACTACTAACACCGTGTTAGTTGAATGGGCGAATCCTAAAAATCTTTTTTAGGAAATGAGAGAGGAAATGGTTAAAGGCTTTTAACATCCTGTCAAAATGATGTCTGCTGTGTGAAGGAACAGTGTGTTTTTGCTTTAAAAAGAGATAAATGCAAAAAAAAAAAAAAAAACAAAAAAACAAACAAAAAAAAAAAAACATGACAATCAGTCCTGAGCTCAAAAGAGCCAGGGGAAGAAAACGAATGATGAGTGTTGTCCTTAATGTGAATCCTGATTTCAGCCTCCAGACGTGAGAACAACAAGGTCAAGGTCTGAATTAAAAGAAAAATGCAGCGTCCCATTGCCAAGGCGTCAGAGACAGTGTCAGACTTAATTGTCAGATTACTGTCTAATCAATGATTTCTCTGATTAGTGACCCACTGACAATACAACCAAATCAATGTGTTTATTCCAAATGTTAGTGCTGACGTGCTAGAAGAGTGAAAATCAGGAAAAAAAAAATTGCAGCACTAAGTAACTCAAACCTCCTGCATGCCAATTGAAGCTGTCATTTGGTTTGCTTATTTACAAGTTTTGAAGGTTTACTTGACAACAAAAGGGCTAATAGGAAGAATTCAAGTCATGTTTAATGACACCTGCTATACTATCTAAATCAGTCCATTGTTGTGCATTGTAATATCTCATATTTTTGTACAGTGGAAGACAAAAGATTTCTTTATTTTTCTTTTATATAGGTTTTGGCCTGTATCTTGTTGCTGAGTTCACACTTGTAGGCAGGAGGACAGTGTACAAAACTTCACAGAATCACTGCTCAGGTAGAGAACAAAAGAGCCCTGAAAACTGAATGGAATAACAAAAATACAACAGAGTCTGTGCTCTAATTAATTTTAGATGAAAAAGAGAACTTATAAAAGGCAATAAAGGATTTAAAACCCAGAGGTATCTGGACAGAAACTTAGGAGAGATTTCATAACTGTGGAACTGGTGATAAAAGTCCATATACCAGTGTTTGATTACAAGCAGAGGTTATATACAAAACATGTAAATTATGACTTAATCTACACCCAGAGTAGATAGTTATGCAGTATCCTCCTGATATTTGAGAAAAATGTGGAAGGGGAAAACTGGATAACACTGCCTTAAATTTTTAATTTACATTTCAAATGCAAATAGTTTTAATTATGTCTAATTGAAATGATTTATTGCCTTAAGTGAGGAGGAAAAAGGCCTGCACAGAAATGCAATTGCTTAATCTTTGTACTGCACGTTGTTCCTGATCCTCATTTGTTTACCGTGTTGAATGCAAAATGGGAGATATATCTGTGTCATGCATTCACACATCTAACTTCTCAAGCTTAATTGAATCATGATATGAAGAGAGAAAGTACCTTCTATAGCAGAGAACCAACACTGTGAAAAGGTGAGCTGTATAAAAGTGAACTGACACCCTGCTTCACAAATGAGTGCAGCCAAGTCATGGGGCTGTGACCTTGTGGGAATGCAGGCCTGGGGGGGAGCAATGTGAAAATTTTATTTCTCTTGTGCTCTTCATCCAAGAACTTACCCTACAAAACCCTTTTCAAAATAAGAAGCTGGAGTTGGCTATGAGTATTGATCGTTGAGCTCTGTACTATTTGTCTGTTAAATATATATCAGTCTATAAAGTAAAAATATAGATCATACCTTTAAAAATATCCACTGACTTTAAAGTAGGTGAATCTGCTATTTGAAACGTGTTTCAAGAGTTACTACAAATAAATTAAAATTAAATATATATATCAAAACATAGAAAAACAGTCTTCTATATAAGGGATAATTGTTTGTTTTAAAAGATAAATTATTTTTTAGTACAGTCTATAAAAATTTTCATAAAGCAGTGGAAGTGAAAAAGCAGTTGCTTATGCCATATGTAACTGACCTAAGGGAAAGCAGCCTGCCAGAAAGCTCTCATGAGGACTAACTATCCATAAAATCCTTGCATTTGAGTTGATGCTTGCAGACAAGCAAAGGCAGATGTCAAAGTTCTGAAGGCCAAATTAAGACAAAGTTTCTCCAGGTTTCTCTGAAGAGCAAAGCATTTCGGACTATCTTTCAGCTCCTGTAACTCAAGTCTCCTTGACAGCCTATTATTAGTTCAGTCATATTACATTCTCTTGATTCTTTCTGACAAAGTTATCAAACACCCCACTGGGACCACAGCCAAAGAAGCATTCACCTTTACACAAAGGGCCAAATCCTGATAAAGAACGCACAGCTGGAGTAAATGGACTGTTTGGTCAGAAAAATAGAGCTAGATAGAGATTTCTGCTGCATCTTGTTACAGCTGGTGTAAATCCAAGCCACAGGAACTACAGGGTATAGGGAGAAATAAAATATACGGCTCAGCAGTGCAGGCTTCTCCCCATGCTAACGCTCCTGTGCAAATAGCCAATGCAGATTCATTTTACCAAGATGTGCTTTTATTCTCCCCTTATATGCTCTCTATTGTCTATTCCTTCATCCACAAGGAAAGAGCTATTTCTTTACTTTTATCTTGTTCACAGCAGCAATATGAGCAGTAATTCTTATTCAAGAGCTGATGCAGTAGTCACTCATAATACCTATTTTTTTCCACATCCTTATTACTTATTATTTCTGATTTGCTTATTGCTTTTTATTTTATTGCAATTACTTGATCAGATTTTCACAGTTCCTATTTTAATGATCTGATGTTCCATCTTTTGCAAGTTCAAGGTAATAAATTTCCAACCGTCCTTCATTCTGCAGAATATTCAGCCTTGTTAAGGTGTACTGGAACAGACGCCACCACTCTGTATCTTCTTATTAATTTTTGAAGAACTCAGAATAGCTCCTGGAGATGAATGTGGTGACTTTTCATATCCACACCATAGCTAGAGTATAGGTATGGGTACACCAGTGCACAACAAAAAGACAACACAACTTCTGCTGTGATTCTATCTGATTAACTAGAAAAGTCCAGAAAGAAAACCAAGCTCTTCAGTCTACTCTGTGATCTGTTTGCTGTAGCACACTTGTACTTCTTAATCAACTGCAGTCTAGTCATCACACAGCTGCTTGGTAATGGGTTGCTTGTACATATGTACACATGCATGCATGTGTACAAACACACATTCACAGACTAAGGAAAAACAGAAGATGGCAAATCCCTTAAGAGGCAACTATTGATTATAAAGGAGGAGACAGAAGATAGAAGATGAAAGTGTGTGTAGAAGTTTATTTTGTTTTAATGGTACAATTGGCTTCTGATTTACAAGCTTTGCAGTAAAGTGGAAACAATGCCATGATTCACACAGAAGTGATGTCTTTGGTCACTAACTACCTGGCTTTCTAATGCTAAGAAAGATCTCCATAAACATCATTTTCTTTTTCACAAGGTAAAATTTCTGTGCTGTAAACTTTAAGAAATATGATTCACCTTGTAAAAGGCAACCATCTGTCAGCTCTAGGTTCAGATACCTGCTTATCGCAGCTTCTGGTGATTTTCTCCAAGTAGAGCAGTGCAGGAAGATAAGGAGTCTTAGCATACTGCAAATATATTGTCATTTTCTGCTGTGACAGACAAACCAGAAACATGTGCTCGTTTAACCTGAAACAAGCACTACATTGGCCATTAAGAAGACAGATTTTTAAATTGAAGGATTACTGCTGATTACTGATTACTTTGTGAACAAGATTATTTAATGAACTTTAATTTCCCGTAACTAATTCATTCTCTGTGATCCAAAAGTCATTTTGGAACAATGCAACAGGTGACATTAATAAATTCCTAAAATATCTTCTATCTTTTCTAAAATCCATCTAAATCAAGGTAAGTATTTTTCATTTATTTCCTTATCTGGCATCCCTAAAATACTTTATAGAAAAAGGTAGTATGTTACGGAAATAAAATTGCAGGAGATAGAGATAAATTAAAATGCAGAGTAGACAGTGGATGAAATATGTGTTCTTCTTTCTGTGTCATGTTACAAGGTGCAGTCAAATACTGCAGCTTTGTCAATGAAGATCACTGGTCAATGCTTGCATTTAAGATGCAGAAATGCAGTTAATCTGAGAGCATAAGTATTCACCGGTATTTCAACAGCTTCTGCTTCTTTGCCCATGAGCTGAGCTTCTCCATCCAGTAATAATAGAAGTGAGCTTGAGGCTGTCACATCTAAAGCAGAAATCAACCCGGAAGTCTTTCTACACTGGGCACTCAGAACAGTTGGGAAGGTCACTCCTCCTTATACGTGTTGCTTTAAAACTGTACATGCTACAGGCTAATATGTGCAGGTTTTTTGTTTCTCTGCTTTTGGTAGACAGTAGCATCCTTTTCCTTTGCCTACAAGTTGCTCATCATTCCTTATATGGAAACATTTCCCTGTGTGCATCTAACATCGACTCCATTGCAACTACTCATCAGATAAGCCCTAGTGGGATTTCTGTGCAGAAGTGAAGTGACACAGACAGGATACTGAGCTCCTGTTGCTACCAGCAAACCTCACCTTGAATCAAGCTAAGCTATTCCTCACGGCCTTTGCCTTTTCACAAGTGCAGATTTTCACCCAAGAGTTCAGTAGTAACTGAGAAGAAGAAACTACCAAATGTAGGAGTGCAAAAACACTGGACGTTCTGAATTCTCGTTTCTAAGTCCTCCTTTCTGAGAGACTATCATCCTTGTGTGCTAAGTAACAAAAGAATGCTCTACTCTTTTCTGTATAAAACCAGCTATTTTATGTTTTCTTGGCCAATTCAGATATTTTTATTGGTTATATCTGTGAATGTTCAACAAAGATGTGTTTTGCAGAAAAAAAAAAGTAGAACATATACAAATAAGAGTAATCTTTGAAAGTAAAGTAATTCCATTTGTTGAAGATTTATTTACAATGTATTTCATTCGCATTTATATGAATTAGAATGAAGAGGCAAAAAAATCTAGACAAAATATGAAATATAACTATTATGGCTCATATTAATATTTCATATTTTAACATGTAGCTGCAGTCACAAATGAACAACAAAAGGTATAATTGCCTTGGCTCTCTGACATTGATTATTTTTATGAAAACTAAGTTACTGTATTTGCTGTTTTAATAACCAGTACTATGATTTCTCTATGTGCCAGGCAGTTAAAATTAAGGCATTTTCCAAATAACCCTCTGTTATAATGTTTGAGATTCAAAACCCCCTACCTTAATTTCATAGTGAACAGTCACTCAAACTTATTCCCAAGAATAGTCTGGCAAAAGTCTGTCTTTTCATATCTCAGTATCAGTGAGAAATGGCTTATCTTTACGAACTCTGTATCTCAGTGCTCAACTTGACATATGAGCTGAAAGGTACCAAATTGTGTGTAATAAGAAAAACAAGTAAAGGCAGCTATAGGAAGAATATACTCAGGGGTAAAGATTTGCTTAAAGACTAAACTGAAATCATTTTTCAGAAATGCTGCTGAAATAGCATTGTAGCACTAAAATCAGATGCAAAACTTATTTTGTGTGCTTTAAGCATATGTCAAACTCCTACCCAGGGAATGTTTGTCAGAAAAATGCCATCTACAAGCAGAAGATAATATTAAATATTGCAAAATGAAATCTAATTCTAGAAATTTTGCTGCAATACTTGACTAAAATATCTACATATGTTTCTCACGCGATTCCCCATCTCGTGAGAGGAGGATTCTCCATCAGAACTGAGAGAATCAGGAAGTGGTGAGAGGTATCCCCTGCACACCTGGTGCTGTGCCAGGGCTACAAAGGAGTGATCCCCATTTCTGCAGTAATCATCTGCTTTTATTCTGGTATGGTTTTGTTGCAACTCACCACAAATAATTGCATCTTTCCTCTTGATGTGAAGAGTCTAGCAGCTCTCTGCAGTTCATTCCCCTTGTAATTCCACAGAAAAACAGTCGTACCTGATATGTTGCAGAGTACGTTTATGAAGCTGAACTCATGAATTTGTCCAGTTCCTGTTTAGATTCTGATTCTACCTGCCTACTTCCACAGCAAATCTCAGCAGCAAAGCCATCTAGAAATTTGTTATCTACTCTGCTTTCCTGTATGTGTTTTAGAACAGCTTCCACTGTTTTATGTGATTGTTGTCTCACTATTAGACAGTGGGATCTAGTGAAAAACAGTTCTGAAATAAAATATCCACAGCCCTCATAATTTTTTGGGTCTCAGATGAACAATACTGCAACTCAAAACTTTCTGATTTATGCAGTTCAGAGTAGTAAAAATGGAAACCGAAATATATGTATTTGAATTTTGAATGAATGATGATGATTTTTTGTTGTTGTTTTGTTTGTTTTGCTTTCCCAGAAATTATTTTCCCTTTCTATGCTACGCTACTCATTTAGAAACCAGAAAAAACTGAAGCCAGTTGAAAGTATTTACATCTTAAATGAGATAATATTCAATGGAAGATATTACTGAACAGTGACAATGGGAGGATGTGTATATGACTGGCACATAAATATTATTGAATATGGAAGCAAATATTTATGGTTTCTGCAAACAAAAATAAATATATAAATATATAGTTGGGGTAAGCCAAGTACTCAGCACTGTGAGAGCCATAGGCTGTAAGTAGCTTTGACACCATTACCCCCTTCATAAATATGGTATAAATCAACATGCAATCAGATGACATTTTCTGCAAAGCAGTAACTTAAGATAATCACATAACTACATGGAATGCAAATAGGTAAAACGATCACTCTCTGAAGATAGTTTGTTAGCTTTTCCTCTTCACCAGATAGAGATAGTCCTGTTAAGCTTGCTCCTGGCAGATGTAAAGTATCATAACTGAATAACAACTGCATTTTCACAAGGGCTCTATATACACCAAGTTTTACTGAAAGCCTAGGCCTAATGGTCAATTCTAAGCATTTAGAAATCTAAGTGTCTGGCCCAGAGAATGTGCAGTAACAGTGCTGAAAAGAATAACACATTAGTGGGAAAGTAGTGTGCATGTGTCAGTTCCCCAAAATATAGTTTTAATATTTGCCAACTACTTTGTTTCAGCTGTTCGCTATCTCCTAAGTATAGCATAATAAGAATTCCGGTAATAGATGATCACTTTGGTGACTGCTGGCAAATGAAAACTATTTTATGACAACGGTTAGAGCTGCTTCGATACTATTTAATCTCAACTGACCTGAAACACAGTGTCAGAGCAAATAAGAAAGACTTATAGAGGACCAAGGATCAAACTTGTTGCTGTTATGCATCTTGTCTTCACTTACTATTACAAAAGAAAAAGAATAAAACAGCTGCTTTTCAGATATGATTGTATTATATATCCATGTAACAAAGAGATGAAGGATGACATACGTAGGAAAACAATGGGGAATAAGGATGACATATGTAGGAAAACAATCGGGAATATGCCCTTAAGAAGTTATTTTTGTACAGTTATGCATTCAGTTTTTGAGCTGTCATGTTTTCCTCTTGTCCACATAAGTGTTATATACTGGAAAGTAAATAACTTAAATGGTTATCCTATTGCAATATACACACGTAGTATACAAAATAGAAAATCTGTGTTTGCTGCTGTTGCCAGTAGAAATCAATAAATGACATTTTCAGTGATGTGTAGAGACAGCGCGTTAGGAAACTAAACTGAATTTAGTAATAAAGTTTTGTAGTGTCTATTACATGGTCAAGTCGGTGGATTAATAGATAAGTATACAGCATTACTGACCTCACTAGATCCTTATCCTGGAATGTTTCAAAAGTGCTTTTTGTGAAAGTATAGCTTAAGTGCTCTGAGGAGAAAAAAATATGTATTTGCTATATCATTGTGAGTTTCTATAACAAATGACAGAATGTACAAGCTACAGACACTGCTTGTATGTTAGCACCTAGAAACTCATATTTCCATTTCAGCTGCTGCATACATAAGTTATTAAATGTCATCTCTGTACTGGTACACAAAACAAAATATGACAGACATACAAGTGTCAAATAGGATTTGGGTAGTCTGTCGGCAATCTGTTTTGAGGTATACTCGGGTGTTTCCTTGTAGCTGTGAGTCACACTGTAAACTAGATTGCAAGACACTAGAATTTAAACATGTATTGCATTTCAGGGAATTGTTGTTGTTTGCTATGATTCAAAACTCTCAGTGTTTTTGTAATCCAAGAGGGCTGCAAGATGAGACAAACTTTGAAAATCCTGCTTGCAGATTCGTGCATTTCTATTGGCCATGCAGTGCAGTGTTTTTCCTCTGCTCTGGATAAGTTTGTTTGGGCACCTTCACGTATGCACAAAGAGCCTCTGCAAAGAGGAAAGTAAGAATACAAGGCTACTGTTTGCTGGCCAGCACACTCAGAAGACAACTTGATCATCTGTCTGGGCTGAACACCAGTGTTGTTGCTACATCTTGATGGATGGAGAAAGAACTGTAGTTCTACAGTTCTTCACTCATTGTCCTATTATTCCTTTAGGATTTTCACTGGAGGGATGGCAATGTGTGGTACAACCAAGCTCTGGAAATAGCGCAAGCAAGGTTGACTGTTCAATGAACGCTCTTCGCCATGTCCTTCAGGCTATGGTGTCCAGCAGGGAAATGCAGGGAAGGTCAGTGATGTTGACACTAATCTAGGTTATTGCAGAAGGAAACACAAAGTCGCTACAGTTCAGATTGTCGGGTGGTGTTCAGATATTACAAAGCACTCTGCCAGGTCAGCTTTACAGGTAACTGGCTTTGCAGACAGGGTTTCACAACCACAGCTTTTTCCCATGTCCAGATGAGTTCCATACAGCAGTTCCAAGATTTAAATATTTCACCACTAATTCAAGTAGAATTGATTGACACTTACGCTTTCACATTGGACTCAGAGAGCATTTTTAACCAGCAAAGGTGTTTTCATTTTTAGATGAATGGATGACATATCTGACATTTTTACAAGAGAAATAGTAGCAGAACTAGCTAAATCTTTCAAACTAGTAAGAATACATTTTGATGATACTGCATGTTTTGTCTGCCAATAATCCCTGATCCCTACTTTTTTTTTCCTTCAGAAAATCTTGTCTCTTCAATCAGATTGTAAAGATAATAAATTCCTTCTCCCTGCAAATGAAAATAATGTAGCCTCTGAAAGGGCTGTTACAGCTTTCCACCCCACAACCACTATTTTCAAGTATTTCCATTCTGTACTCTAAAGCATGGGGAGTAAACTTCAAGTAAAGATTCAGATACAAATAATAGAAAGCTACAGTTTTTATAGTCACTGAGGGAACATGAAGACCTTTGTTTACATGAACCAGACAGTTGCACTGTTTTGACTCTATTCACTCCTATATCATGCTCACTGACTAAAATATCCATGGGGTTATGTCTCCTCAATCATTTGCTTCAAGAAAACAAATAATTCTACTTTGCAGTGTAAAATAGAAACAAAATAAAACCTGAAATAGGTGATTTTTGAGGTCACATTTGTCAAAATGAAAAAAATGTCTGACATATTTGTTGGGTAACAGAAATGATGGAAAGAGAGTACAGATCTCTTGCCAAGAAGAAAAGATAATGAATACTGAAACATAGTGATGATTATCACTCAAATAGTTTTCAATAATGACATTCAGCCTGTGCGTTCCTAGCAACAGATGCTCTCAAAGTCCCTGTCATGAATGACCTTTAAGCACAGTCTTTGTTATAAAGAACCATGTTAACCATCTCTTCACAGATTCAGGTATCCAACATAATACTTATGTTCTGAAAAATCCTCTTTGAATTTTCAGGTTTTATTTCATCATCATTATTATTATTTTAACTCAGTAATGTTAGTATGAAAACAAATGGGATATAGCATAGGAAAAGATTTTCTGTCATGGTGGAATATGAACATGAAAGTTTACTCAATTATGTTGAAGAAAAAAGGCGACCTAAAACACTATGATCAGTTACTGTAGCATGTATGGCTTAAACAATTTTTTTCCATTAGTATCATTCAGCAGCTAAAGCGTCAGTGAAACAGGTTCCTGTTTAACCCTTAAAGCTAAAGATTCTTTCCTGCTGCAACAAGTTCCACCAGAATGGATGAATAATTCAACTGATATGACATACACTTCTTTTCTACCAGATTTCCACCCAGACAGTTAAGATAATTACCACAGGAATAAAGAGAGGTTCTTTTTGCTAATCATTTTCCTACCCACCATCTTCCTTCCTAGAGAAGGGAGCGTGCCAGAAAATAAGGAGGAGAAAATCACATTAATTAATTCTTAATTTTCAAATTTGAAATGCAGATGAATGTTCAGTGTAGTGACTGCAGTCCTTGTACAGGTGAAATAGGGGAAAGCACTGTTAAGGCGGTTGTATTGTCTGCTTTGAGTTGAGTGCCTTTTCTGTCCAGAAACTCCAGACTAGGATTGCAATCTGTCCTTCTCTGCCTGCAGTGTCTAAGCTGAGAACTTTGGGAAAATTTAACTAAATTTACTTACATAAGCATTCTTAATTTAAATCAACAGCATTTGTTTCTCTTTAAGAATCCGCGATTCTTGTGAAACTTCAGATATTCAGATATTTCAGATATAAACTCAATTTCCATACTAATCCACATGAGCTGCCTTACTGATTTTATACATTCTTCGTACTGAAAAGGAGTAACATTGAGAGTGTTTTTGAACAAAGCAATAGCAGTAATGCTCATTTTCAGCTGTATAATTTCCTTTTTCTCCTCTAAGAAACCTTTTCAGTACAATGCAGTCAAATTTCAGAATTCTTTTCACTTTCTTTCCAATCTGTTTTCTCTATCTCTTATGTGCCCTAAAGAATATCATGAACTGCAGATTAATCTGGAGTTAATTACATGTATTATATCACAGATACAATTTCTGCACAGAGTAAAACCCTATAGCTAGAAGAACTCTGGATTTTAACTGCATTTATTTATCCAGAGGAGTTACTGTAGTGTACATAATCACATTCTGTTGCCAGCGCTAGCATTTCATAAATTACAAAATTCTAACTGGACAAAAACAACTGTGTTGTATATAAAAATGAAAATAATAGTCCTATCAAGGAAACAATGAAAGGACAGACAGGTAACTGAATGAAAAAAATTCTCCAACAATCCTTTTTAATATCTCCACCCACTTTCCTCTGGGTGGTGGCCAAATGGAAAAATGAAACAAGTCTAATAATTTATTATTTTGGACTCTTGTGCAGGGGCTATAGAAGGAACAGTAATACTTATTAATACTTATTAATGTTTGTAAAGAGTGGAATTTATTATCGATTTTTCTCTCTCTCTCTCTTTTTTTTTTTTTTTTTTTTTTTTTTAGCTACTGGCATGTGGAGACTATGAAAATATAAGAAATATTTATAATAATTATTACTTCAACTGCAACATTCTTTTGGCATATATAGTCTAGCAAATTAATTCTTCTGTTTGGCTGTTAATTGGAATTAATGTTCTTGTTGTGAAACCTCAAACATTCTCATTTTATCAGCAGCAACTCAGATTAATACTACAAAAACTAAGATATTCTTTGCAAAGTTCCATGCTTGACAAATTAATCAAGAAAAGAGCTTTCTATTATTAGTGTTCTGTTTCTTGAACAGTCATTAGCTAAACATACTTCATATTTACATATCTGAAGTGAAGCAGGAAAGGATGAAGTTACAAAATTTATTTCTGTTCCAAAAATTATACTGCAAATAGGAAATAATTGAATTAAAATTTGTGTCAAACTCATTGTAAATAATAATTTAAAAACTAATGCAGGATGTCTCAAGATTAAAATCACCCAATAAAAGAGGAAGAGAAGCAACAGAATGAATATATTGGCAAAGGTGGATCCATAAAAAAGGATCTCAAGCATCATGTCAGAAAGTAAATTCTCCACCCAGGGAGCACCAGGATGGGCTAACACCCATTGTGGAGGTACTGATATATTTGTACTCTCAGGAGGAGTGGGGCCATGATGGCTGCAGAAACACCTGAGTCAGACAGCAGAAAATGACACACAAAAACACTTGTTTTGCTCTTTTCCTCTCCAATTCTGTCTCTGAAGACCTGAGCTTGTGCATCTCTTTGCAACAGGAATTGCTTCCTGAATTTATATTCTTGAATTTCCTCTTACTATACCATTTATCAGCTTCATATGGATGCTAATATGATGAAAGCAGTTCTCCAGCTACAGGAACAATAGAAGACAGAAAATATGTTTAATAGAAACGGTCAAGGTGCTCAAGCTGGTTTACTAATCAAAGAGAATGCTACAGCAGTATGATCTTGACAGTGAGATGAGTAAGTACAAAGTGCTTTAACACAAGCAGGTTTAGACTTTGCCTGAAAGAAGGAAAACATAACTCAGAGAAGTTCTATATCCTGTGCTGTAGAGGATCATCACAACTGCTTTACATTATCTGCCCTTTATACAGTATGAATCACTGTAATGTGTGAATACTTTATTTCCCTCATGGTTTGGGAATTGACAGGATGTGCACATTTGCCCTTGGGTTTGTTATTTCATACCACTGCCTACCATTTGCATGTACATTTTCATTTTATTTGCTCTTGTCAGTTCTTTACACAGGATACAAGTCTATCTGAAGGAATGCAAAATGGCGGCCTGGCCAATTCTAAAGTGAACCGTGTTGTGATACCAGCTAAATAATGCATGAATGGATCTGTGCTAGCCATAATTCACTTCCAGTGCTATTCATTTCTTTATCATATGTCAGTTCCCTTTCCTGTCAGGATATCAAACGGCTGCAAAGTGCAGTGTGCTGTTCTCCTTATCTTTGAGCTAAATGTTTTATTATATCACATTTTAGGCTTTTTAAGATCTCCTAATGAAGCACACATAAAGTCGAAAGTGATCTTGAATAGTATATTCGTGATGCAATATGTTAAAAAATGATACAGCACCAGGCCTGAGCATTATGCCACAGCTGTTGGCAGTAAGGAGTATGACTTAAATCATTCATCCATTAGAATCGTAGGTACTTTGCCACTGCTTTCCTGTGAGATTTTGGAGACATTAAGATATACATCTACAAACATATATAAATACATCAATTTGTAGATATCTTGAGATCTAAGAACTTGATTGGGGTGAGAGAAGTGTGCAACTCAGGGGTTCAGCACTAAAAAAGTGTTTTCTGGCTTAAGCCACCATGCATGCTTGCTGTAAATCTTTTGGTCTTAACCTTTGAATTTTTACAGTGTGAGCACATTAATCTCTTTCTCTTACAATATTCTTCCTTCAGTGGGAAATGCCACTTTGAAGACGTTGTATACTCATTGTTCTTTTGTATTACAACGTAGGAGCTGAAACTATTTTTAAATCAAAATGGCTAATGTGGTATTAATATATGAAAGAATCTAATTCTTTACTTTTGTGGAAAGGGTGGAATAAGAAATGGATTGGCTATCTAACATGCGTCCCTAAAACATGTATTTGAGTTGCCAGTTTAACAACTTTGTTTTTATATTTCATATTTCAACTAACACTGGCTTATTTATTGTAGCATTGTTCTTAAAATAAACAGTCTAATAATAAGTGTTCCTGCACAGTATGTCACCAAACAGATGCTTGAAAGAACAGCAGTGATTCAAATAAAAACAAAATAGAAATCTTAAAAGGTCACATCACTTCATGGTATTCCAGGTGTCAAAAATCAGTGAAGCATAAATAATAAAACTTAAATATATCAGCTGTTGGAAGAAGAATCTCAGAACCTGCAAAAATTTCTGAGTCATCTAACTATTTCTGACTATGCAATAAACTACAGCACACATAAAAAAATATTGGATTTGAGTTTAATTTAACCTAGGGTATACAGAACCCTGCTGAAAATAATAATAATAATAATAATAATAAAAATCAGTAAATAGAAAAATCTCCTAAAAAGAGGTGAGTTTCTGCATCTGGGAACATGTTGTTCTTTACAAATGCTGGGGCTACTGCTGTGTCCCTAGGAGGTATTGACAGGCATGGGGTTACAGCTTCTGTTTGGTTTACCACAGTACCTTCACTGTTTCCAATAAAACATTGATATCTTCTGTTCTGTCCCCTTTAAATAAGAAAACAACTGGGGCAGATAGGTACTAACCCAACTCTGAGTGCCTCTGGTCAGTGTTCAAGGTGTTACCAACCCAAAGAGCTGCTGTCCCAGACAAGACCAGTGCTACTGAGGATGCCTCACTGCATTAGATTCTTGGCTCTGTGTCTTTGTAGTACCCTGATAAAACAAACCGCAAAAAGTACCAAAGAGATGGACAGCTGGACTATCAGTACTTGTTATATTTGCACTTAAAAAAAATAAAAAAAATCATAGGTTTCTGAATAGGAGGCAAACCTAAATGATAGCAGATAGACTACCTCAAGCCAGTAAGCTCATTTTCCTCCTGCAGACTTAACAGATACGGAATGAAAACAACAACAACAACAACAAAAACAGTGGTGGGATGCAAGAGCAGCTCCATATCCCTGCTGCACTGTCCAGGCTGGTGCTGCAAGTGTCTATAGCAGCCTCCAGGCATCTCCTCTGCCTCTGCTCTGGGATGCGCAGGTTGGGGAACTGAATGACCCAAAAACCTAGTATTTAAGCTTTAATGTTTACAGACATAATCACAGACCTTTTCCACGTGTATCATTTGAGCTAATCCATTAGCCTTACTCAAATTAGCCTATCTGTTTATAAGATATTAAATGCACTACAAAGTCTAACATGTTTGCCATGCTCTATAATCAGAGCACCTGTTTAAAAGCTCACTGCAGCTGTACTTCCTGAAGATTACAGGCCATTAGGCAAGTTGTGCAGTACCCTATTTTTATAACCTATCTCTCTCCTCTTCACATTTGATTTTAGAAGCATAAAAATGAGATTCTTCCCCCTCCATACACCTTCTCAAATTCCTTTACTGATTGAAATGAGGGGAATAATATTTATATAATGCTCGGCTCTTACTTCCAGTTGCTATGGTAAAACACTATCATAAAATATTTCATTAACTTTTTATGCTATTTAACACAGTTCTTCCCTCTTGAGAGGATATAGAAACTTGAGATTCTTGCAGGACAAGGTTTTGATGAGAGATGCTAAAATATTTTGTTTTATTTTTTCTTGAGTTATTCTCCTTTTAAAAAAAGAAGAACAGAAGACTTTGAATTGGATGATGTTTCTAAAACATAAGTGTATGGAGCCATTCAAGCAGGCTCCATGAATGGAGGGCAAGGGGTCACCTTGCTCTCTGCATGGCCTCACTCTGTGTATAAAGGCCGATCCCACTCTTGTATGTGATTGGACAACATCTGAAAAGACTTCTCTGCTTTAATTCAGAGATCATCTGCATGATCAATCTGCATATGTATAACTGTCTAGTGAAGAATAATAATTACTACAGGTTGCTGGCATTGGCCATGCTATACTTTTTGTGCTGGTGATGGAGCTTTTTGTTTCTGACAGGTTAAGAGAGCCCAGCACTTAGAGCTCAGCTCAGATATTAGATATTTTCAACTTTCCATCATATATTGTATACATTTCAAACGGGGAAGAGATGGCCATTTAAAAACAATGTCTATTGTAAACTTTTCTAAGAAATTAAGGAGAGGGTATACTTTTTATTTTTTTCAGGAAGATACATGTAAACAAAATCTGTAGTTAACTCTGTTGCTTATTTTCAATATTTGCAGCACTTTTTCTGAGTGTTACACAAATTTCTGCTGAGTGAGACAGTCTACAAATAATCCAATTACAATGCATTATCTATTTATTATGTCAGAATATAGATTTATTATGTCCTGTTTAGCAACTGCTTCAATACTCTGTAAATAGAAACAACAACCAAAACCAAACACAATCACTCAAGGTTTTTCAGACAGCAGAAAGATCATTAAGTGATAATACAAGATAGATAAAATATAAATGCACAGCACAATGACAATAATCATTAGAGAACTCTTCCTCTATACACAAGTGAAAATAACATCACTGATTTATTGCTGTTGTATGTAAGCCACAGGAAGGCCTTGGGGTGATGAAGAAAATTAGGTTTACAAATCCTGTTCAATGATTTTGGTGCATTTGTGCTATCTTCCCCGGGCAAGGGAGTGGAAGGAGAGAGGGAAGGAGCAAGCAGAATGTGCATGGTGCAGGTTGACTTCAGTTGTTGTAGGACTTCATTTTTGCCTTTCTTTTATTAGCTTCACTAGCACATACTACTGACTGCAGCATGCAAGGATTGACCTTCAATTCTCACTTAGGAAGAACATGGTATTCTTTTCTCACACATCATTGTCATACAGTGAATTTCATTGCAATTTACCTATTCAGACAAGAAATCTCTGACAAATGACCAATTTAAACTTTCCCAGAACACATCTAGCTGGTATATTTTAACTTGGTAAGCCCTCAATTTGTGATTCAGTGCATTAGCTAATTTGGAAAAAGACTGTCTTGGACACTGCAATAATTTCAAAGATACATAGATGAGCTTCACATCGACATTGCAAATATGATGAATACTTCTTCAGAAAGAAAACAGTAAGTGAATATTTGAGATGGTATAACTGCTGCTGAATGTACTCAACTCAATATAATCTATTGCACAATAGATCTACAGAATACAAATACCTCCCAGACATTTATTCTTTAAAGTGTGCTTTAGTTGTCCCTTCTTAATTAGCTAGCTGGAACACGGTAGTGAACTTTGTTTCTTCCTCATTTTCCAGTCACTAAGAGATTCCCAGTAAAGGAGGGGAAATAATAACATCAGAGTAAGACAGTCAAAAATGGGCTTATTCCTAGAAGCTTTTATTGGGTTGTTATTAGGAAAAAGGAAATAACTTCTTGGAAGGTAATAGGTCATACCAGGAATGTTAGAAGAGACAGTTGCTCTGGTTCCCTTGTCAGAATCATTTTTATCTTTTTTCTTTTTCCCTATTAAAACAGTGATGTGGTAGGGTTGGTAGATCATGCACAAGACCAATTTCTGCGAAAATGTTCAACTAAAGCCCGGGGCAGGATGTTTAATTTTAATATGCTTTGTGAGCTTGTTATTCTAATCAATACTATGGTTAAGAAAAAGTTGCTGTTATGTTTCTAATTTCGTACTTAACATATTATACAGTATTAAAGTAGCAATTAGAGAAACTCAGTTTATCACCCTCACTCTCTTCTCATAACATTTGCATTACTCATTGCAAGGCTATCATTGTGCTTTTCTGCTCAGCCCTCTGAACTGATGTCGGCTATGATATATACATAATCTATGTAATACGTAAAATGGCAGTAGACAGCGGTGCTAATTCTTAGGCAGATTCCTGGTCTTTACAGTGCTTACTATACTGCCTGAATTGTGTTCCTCAGCATCAGTCAGATAGTCTAAGCTCATAGATATTTTATTTATGATGTCCTCTCCAGAGGTTAGGTCATCTCAGTGCTTACCCATGAGCCCTTTCTGACCGGGAAGTTCAACCTGAATTACGTTATGTGACCATCATTAAAATTCTCATATTGAGTTAAGTCACAAGAAATGTGAGTGGGAAAGTGAAAACCTGACAAGCTTAATGGTCATTTGAAGCTACTGTGATTTATTAGCTTGTCCCCTGAAATGAAAGTTTTAACTCAAATGTACTATTCAATAACAGACCAACTGACATAATCTGTCCCAAATTTACTCAAGTGGCAGTCGGGCCAGGACCTTCCTAAGACCCCATATACGTGCTGTCTCTTGAATACTGGTGGAGAAGGGTTTTAGACCCATGCTTTCTTTTGTCTCAGGCTAGGCAATGCCTGTCACAATCAGAAACCTTTGAGACAGTGCATGAATTTCTGATGGGGGATCTCTTCATCATTATCTAGTGAAGTGCAATAAATATTAAGTAACTTTGATATGAAGGAAAAAAAGGTTTGTTGTTTTTCTTTTTTTCTTTTTTTTTCCCCCACCTACAGTTAAGAACTGCATTTCTAAAATACATTTAAAAAAACCAAACAACATTCTATTCCAGAGTCACTGGTAAATGTTCTTAATATTTTGGTGATACTTGGTTATTTGAATTTTTTTTTTTTTTTTTACTTTACAAAATAAGGCCATGGATTATTACATATTTCGTTTATAATCTGCAATTTGGCATTTGCTTTGTGAATGTATCTAAATGATAGTTCTGCCATTTGATTGGTTGAGTCAATAGTTAGAAGTTTTCAGGAAATACTTGTGAACACTTAATGTGCATTGCATATTCATCGGGATATTTCCCATTATAAATTTGCATACATATTCACTAAGTTGTTTTTGCCTATAAAATGTTCAAAAATAACTACTGTTTGCCTGACCTGTTCACTTAAAGACAGAACTCATTAAATGAGACAAGAACTCACTTATTTACCAGGTATTTACATGTATCATTTGGTCAGAATAGATTGAATAAGAATTTTACTAGGGATACAATTTCCACACAAGTGTTTGTCATGTTTAATTCCCAGTTGATGAGCTGTTTTCATTACTTCCTTTGCAAAATTGCTCTGCATTCTGGTAAACTAATTTTTAGAGTGGTTCCTAAAACACAGTTTCTCTATTCTGATTTTATCTCATTATTTGTCATGTACTACATTAAATAATTAATTCCCTGCATTAGCATTTTTTATTATTTTGTGAGCTTTTTCATGGTTTCACTTAGTAATGGTTTTATCTAATGTTTTAGGATTTTTGGTAAATCACGTGCTGTACTTCTCTGTTTTTTTTCTCCTTTGCTTTTTATTTTTTTATTATTTTTTTTAATCTCAATTTTGTTACTTTATTTCTGGAAGTGTAAATGAGCTCATGACTTTACCATGGCATCTTCATACCCTTGCTTTGTTTATAACACCTTTTAGTTTTCTGACTGCATCTTTTATTCACGTCTGCATACATTATTCCTTTCTTCTTTCAGTATTGCATTCTGGATTTTCATCTCTTCTAGTATTTTTTCTTCATGTTATTCATTTATATTCTTTTCTTCACCACTTGGCCTTTTTTTTTCTTCTTCTTCTTTTTTTTTTTTTTTTATATCCAGTACCTTTTGTATCATCTTGTTACTATTGTAGCATGCAGAATTTTGAATTTAGTACCATCTGTATTTTCAGTAGCACACTGAGAGGCTTATACTTGTTATATAATGCTGTTATGAAAGGTTTGTACTTTGTGTGACTAGTGGATTTAAGTTTTTGCTAGAATATTTCACTGGAGTCAGGTGGATGCTGGCAGCTGTAATACAGCATCTTATTCTGACTATAAAAGTACTGAACTGAGAAGAAGTAGGTGTCAGAGGAGGGCCCTACATTGCCTTCCAGATTGAAGCAGTAGGACTCAGCAGCACCTTTACTGAAGCTCTCCTACCTCACCAAGAACCACCTGCATTTTCCATTGCTTCCATAGACTTTCACAGAAATTACTTAGAAATTGGCAACATCTGCAGAATTTATTGACAGCTTGTAATTTAGCCAGCCTTTGCTCTTGCAGGGGATACTGCAGGATCAGCACAAAGAAAATCACCTCTAAGCAGCCATCTCCATTGAAGAGAGATCTTTGCTGATGGACAAGAACTCAGGAAAGGCTTAAGCAATTCAAAAAAATAACAGTCTTTCTGATGCAACTCTTAATCCTAGTTGGATTCTTCTCACTGAATGATAATGCTGACAGGAACTTTAACTCTCTCACTGGGTGTGGTTTCCAAATGAAAAGTAAGATGGGAAAGGGAAATGAGGAATTTCAAAACCATAATCTTGTTTTGGTTGATGAATTCCATTTTACGTGTCTGTACTCCGAGAGAGTGTTAAAGATTGCCCATTAAAATTATAGCAGTACAGTGCTGCATAATTTTTATGTGTCTGGTCCTGAGTAACTGAATCATCTTAAATGTCAAAGCTGAAAGTCATATAGTTGTTTTCAGGAGATTTTTATATTATCAGTCACTCTAATTTATAAAAACAACACCTCAGAATGTTTGTCCTGTCATTACAGACAGGCATAGTGAATCAAGATTAAGACAGTTTGAGGTTTTTCTGAAAAAAAAAATAGTGATAATGTGGCTCAGTGTACTGCTCTCTGTGGGAGTAGGGAAATAAAGCCATGAAAATGGTTCCTTATTATAAATTCTTACCACTATGTTTAAGCTAATTCCATTAGACACAGTATAGCTAGGAAAGTATTTCTTTTTGAGACTGTTAGACTTGAAGATGAGAGTGAAGTCATACCGAAAAGGATTCAAAATTTCCACTCTGGCATTTTGAATTTGATTAAAGGTTTGGGCTTTTAAAGCTAAAGTGTATGTTTTATATAACACAGTAGGGGCCCTATTGTCAAGTGGATTGAGGAGCCATGAATCAGCAGCTATCATCAAAATAGCACAAATTCACAACCAAGATCTCCTAAAAGACTATGGGGTGTTATTATAAACCTAGTCAAGTACAACATGTTATCTATTCTGCAGACATTTTTCTTACAGCAGTCAGCCTCTTTTTAACAGGCCTTGTCTAAAGGACATACACGTATTTTCTCTAAGGCATGTGCATGTGAGTTCTTCTGGAAGAAAGTTCTTCAGTATTTCTTGTGCAAAGTAACCACAGTGACAGAGATTGATGCTGCTGTAATATTTCAGTATTTGCAGTGTGATTTTTACTACATGTACAATATCAAGTGCTGGTACAGAAACACAGTTGCCATTATGGAACTGTTGTTTGAGCACTGTGTATGATCTCTCCATTTGGTATTGAATGTGAGGGACGCTGGTTTGCACCTTATGGCAAAAGGGATTCTGGGAGAAAAATAACAATGTCTGAAGGCCCCTTGCATCCACTTGTCCTCATCAGAGAGGCTGAGGGCTGGAAAGCACCATCCAGTTCTCACTGTGGCCAATTATTTGAAAAGAGCTGAGTAACAAAGTATTATTCCGTCTATTTCTCAGCCAATACAAAAAAAGTGGGAAACTGGTGAGTATTTCTCCCCTTTACTCCAACTACAAATATGGTGAAAACAATTACTGTGTCACATGAAAGCTAAGGCTATGTCTTCTGCAGTAACAGTGTACAGGTACTGGGGCATGTCCTTGATGGCACCCCAGTGCATAATTCTGAAGTGCCTTTGGAAGGAACTTAGCAACTAAAGTTGATGTGACAAGCACATCTCATGCCCAGCAAACAGAATAATTCACAAAGCAATCTTTTCTTGGGTTTTCTTTGTCTCTGCTTTCTAGCCCTCCTCAGCAGCCTTGATAATTAGGAAATATTTCCTGCTTTGTCAGTTCAGATTTATTTGTTCTCTGCTAGTATCCCCCACATGGCTCGAATACAAATCATATGCCAGAAAAAATGAAAAGTGATGAAGAAGAGGGTGATTAATGACCTAACATCTTATTTTACCAGATAAAACAAGAGGGGTTTCACTCAGTTTGCCTCCAGATAGTGTTTTGTATTCATTTTGCAACACAGTTAGAACTCAATTGTGTCAGAAGTGAAAATTCATAAACCTACAACAGTTTGTGAAATATGAATGATTGATCGCATACAGCTAGCAAACTCTTGAAAAGATAAACTAATTCAGTGATGAACAACGCATTTCATACTCAATTAATTATACAGTACATTTTGTTTCAAAATATTAAATGCCTAGAACAGTCTTCTGCCTGAAAGCATCTGGGCTTTGTAATGAGACAAAAGTCTTGAGTTCAATCAGCTGTCTGTGCAAGAGTTTAGAATGACTTATGTCTGAATTAAAGTGAGGTTTAGGGCAGTGATTTCCTGGCAGGAAATTAATAATGAGCTAAATTAGAACATGCCTAGAGATGATTTAAACAACTTAGCTAGTATTGTCTGTGACAGCCTGTCATTTTTTTTTTCCAGTTCTACTATTGTCTAGTAAATAATTGAAATCATTAAAATGTTGGTAGTGCACTGTGACTCATCTTGCAAAACAAGACTCATTCATATCATGTTTCAAGCAAATTTTTATGGAAAAGGAAAAGAGAAAAAAATAATCCAAAGACAGTTGCATTCGAACATAAGGTGGAAGATGGGGAGCTGAACAGTGAATTTATCCAAGAAGGTGCTGTGATGGAGCAGCAGATCTGGAGTTTCTTCTCAGTTGACTGAGATAGCTTTTAGTGTTGCATTTTGTTAAATAAATGCTCACACTGGGGCAGACTTGAGTCCTCTTCACCCTGCAAATTTTGAACTGCATAAACCAGAAAAAAATAGTTCATGTTTTTCTGACTCCTTCAGAAATAGCATTGCACTCAAAAACCATTAACTCCTTTTGAATCAGTGTACACCAAAGAGAATTTAAAAGAAACAGAGCTGGAGAGAGGGCTTGGAGGTTCAGCATCCAGATATTTCAGCTGTTGATAATGGGAGCTCTTTCCCTAAGCAAATTATCAGGAAGTTCTGTCTGCCTGGTCAGGATGTGACATGCCAGTATAAATTATTTTTGACCTTTTTCTTTTTACAAGGTAAAACAAAACCAAAATCATTTATCTTGCTGTCCAATTCTTAATAAATAATATAAATTCTACAATGCCAGGGAAGGAGTCAAAGAGGGCCCGTATAGTTTAAGTGATGGCAAGTGACACTAACTACCTGCCACATGCTGAGGGATCTCACTCAGTAAAAATGACAAAGTAAAGGAGGCTCTTATTACAGGGAAACCACAGTTTGAAGTGCATCCTGATGATGTAGAGCTAATGGAATGATTGACACTTCAGCAAAACAAAGCAAAACAAAATAAAACAAAACCCACTGTGAACAATTTCACCAAGGATGCTGAAACAAAAGGAAAGTTATTTCTGCTAGCTTCACAGTGGAGCAGTAGCTGTGTGTAAACCTACCATGGAAGTTCCAGAGACAGTAAAATGTCTCACTTTTGGCCCCCAGAGATTCAGTGAACTTCTAACTGGATCAGCTTCACACAGTGTTGGGTCTTCAGATGTCCTTGCAGGTGTGGGAGTAGGAATGACTCCCAGGAGAGAGTCAAAGCTGTGTCAGCATGCAGGAGCATGCCCAAAGAGAAAAGGTTCCCTACAACCTGTGCTCACAACCTCTGTGATTCAGAATGTAATTGGAATCCCTAGGGCTGCTTATTTTTTTGTTTACAAATGGATCCCATAGGACTGGAACAGCAAACTTTTGCATCCCAGAGGAGTATACAAAATGCTGTACTACCAGTCTCTTCCCCCTGGGAAGTAAGAGAAAGTCTTAGCTGAATATTTATCAACAGTAATACTCTGCAAAAAGGAGTTTTGCTTTCCGAATATTCCAGTGCAACATATTTCAGTGAAAGCATAAAAAGCATACTTCCATTAAATTCTGTGGAATTTATCCAAACATATCTTTTATTGTGTGGGTTTCTATATTCAAGACTTTTCAGGTTTCTTCATAGTGGCTGAGATAGCAGCGACTCACTTTCCAAGCATCAGCAATTTCCATTGGAGGAGAAAGACAACTATGGACTGGGGGAAAGTTATAGGAAAAAGACAGAACAGCATTTCAATATTAGTGCTGTTTCCTTTGTGGTCCTGACTTCTATTTAATTCAGTAGTGTAATAAATATGCGATTCTTTCATGGAGAACTAACAGAACAGTAGATAACAGTAATGGATCTGTCAACATCAAAATTCTCCTACTTGAAAATTGAGATGGTAATTGCAATGGAGTATAAGAGATAGAAATATTGTACTGTTTACATTGTCCAGTTTAGTTATTATTATTATTATTTTTTTTTAATATCTTAATGGTTCTGTTGCACTTAGAGTACTGTTTACAGGCGCTGTATTTTTAAGTTAAGTGAGGTTACTTAAAGCGTATGGCTGACTATTCTTCTGCAGGATGTCTAGGAATACAAACAAAATAAGTAAATGCTATTTGTTTGTTTTTACTCTTCTCATATTAATGTAGAGTTGCTTGATACTTCATCTTTCCCAAAAACATTCATTTTATCTTAGCAGATAATTAAAGGTATTTCTATTCAGGTTTTCTTTGTGGAAGAAAACAACAATACATTTATTTTATAAAGTGCTTCAAAGTCAGAAAGTAACACAGCAATTTTACAGCACAAAAATAACTAGACCCAAAGCTCCGGAGCTATTCACTCTTACGTTTCTGTCTCTTTTTAAAGCGTAAGAAACTAAGTGCATATACTACATTGTATTGGAACAAAAGAACACATAGTAACATTGAGATTGAAGGACACTTTTCAGAGGAGCTGATGGAGTTTGGATACTATCTTTGTTAGAAAATTTCCTTCTCTGATTCTGAAGAAGATAAATAGTTCAGCTCCATAAACCTTTTATACTTGGTTTCAACAAGTGAGTTTTTCAGACAGTAGAAGTCTGAAAGGAAGTGAGATGTAACCACAGCAATTGCATCATCCTCCAGAAAATTACACACTACAACAATCCCAATTTTCAAGTACATTTGATTTGGGATAAAAAGCCATGTTAACAAGCAATTAACTCAACAGGTTTTCAGAACATGGGCTTATTTAGTGCAACAAGAAATCTTAAAGACTTTTTCACATGGAAGAGTTCAAGCATAGCAAAAGTAGTTTGATGTTATGAAATCTGGAAAAAAAAAAACTAATAAACATTCTAGATTATTTCAGTTATGTTTGCAGGAAGATGTATGAAGGAATGCAGGTGGATCTGGTCTCATTAGCTCTGGCTCTTTACTTTGACCCAGGTGACTTTTGGCAGAGCATGATCTTTTCTAATTCTCTAGCCATTCTTTGGCTTTCTGCTTCATAATCCTTTTCCGTTTCTGAACACTGTTTAGTTGTTTTATCTTAATACGAGACGTTGCTTTTTTTGTTGTCTGTTTACAATATATGCTTGGTGCTAGTTTGTGCCACTTAAAATGTCCCTCATACCACCCTATTTCAAAAAGCCACCAGTAATGATTCTTCTTTATTTCTTTATCAGGAAGCATGTTCCTTTCTCATAGATAGCTCAGTTACTTAGATGAACTAAAAAGAAGAGTTTTAACAGCTGAAACTCCAATAACATTCAGTTCTTTACAGAAATTTTGAAATTATTTGTTTGATAAGATTCATTGTTCCCCAAATACTTTCCTATTTTTGTTCCTTATCTTCTTGCATCTTTACTGACTATATATATAAGGACACACCTTGTGATGTATAATTTACCTAAAAACAAAATAGTTCTCCAGTGTATAGTTCCAATCTTTAGTCACTGTATTCTTCCTACTGGTGTTTAATGATTTTAGCAAACTGATGGCTGTGCCTCCGTGCGAGTACTAACTCACGTTAGTACATGTTGAGAGCATTGCAGTGAACACTCAAAAGTTGATCTTGGCCCATGTCTCCCAGTACACATTTGTCTCTGTCCCTTTTACTAAGTGTGGCAGTCTTTCTTGTTTAGGGCAGTATAAGAATCATCTGTACATTTAGTGGGAGGCTGGTTTTCAGCATACTGTCATGGATTGAAAACATGAATTAACTAAACAAATGATTCAAAGCTCATTAGTTAAAAATAGATTCTCTTTTTCCAAATACTCTTTTAGTTCCCTTTAGCTATTTAGTACTTTACAATGATCAGAATTACACTAGTGGGCCACCTTTTAAATACATTTTCTCTTTTAAAAAATCAATAAAGACCTTTTAAAAAAATTCAATAGTCAACACCCATGGCTCATACAGGTGACTAATTCAATACAATCAACATATCAAGTGATTTTACTTCTATGAATGAAGGTAAATTGTAGCTGCTTACTAGGGCACTTGTATTAAAACTTCATCTGTGAAAATTACAGATTGCCATTATACCTTTTATTTTTGCTTATATAAACCATTTGGAGAATGCTTTCTGCATTTGCTAAAACAGGTCCTGTTAGAATACAAATTACTCTTGAAAACAAAATAAATGATTCCCAAAGTAAATCTTAAGCAGAAACATAAATTTCATTTGATGCAGCAGTATAGTTACAAGAACATCAGTGATAACAAAATACATAGTGAACTGGTTTGCAAGCCAAGCAATACTATATAAACTTAGCAAGCAATGATCCATTAAATGAGCCCTCCTATATATGATTTCAAGCCTGGGTTTGGAGCAGCAGTATATACCAGACTTGATTCAATTACCCAGCAAGTAAGAAAGCAATAGAATTAAAACAGAAAATAGCACTGAAGTTAAGGTGAAGTAAAGGGAGGGTATCCAGAGAGAACTGAATACTGAAATAAGATGGTAGGATGCTATCTGTTGGGAGGGAGAATTAATAAATGTTTTTTTTTGTAGAAACATATAATTTAATAAAAGAGAATCTTGTAGTTATAACAGATTCCTGATTCAAGTGGAACAGTGGGGATGGTAATAGCATACTTAAAATGGGGTGTTCCTTGATTTAGGGAAGAGGTTTTTAAGTCTCTGTGATCATTTCCCCTCCCCTGCTCAGAAGAAAAAGAACGTGAAATTGGTGCAGGCCGCTAAGGCTTGTTTTTTTCTGTTTGTTTGTTTTTTTCTGCTTGTTTATTGTTGTTTTTTTTTTTCAGCAGACAGTTTCTAAACACTTGGGTTTATTAAATACAATACCTTACTGTGTCCTATTACACAAAGAACATCTGATTATTATTAGAATAACTTGACTTTTTCCAATTCCTTTCTTTATCCTCTTTGAATGCATGATTTAGAGTTGATGACCTTTAAATTTCTTTTCACACAATTATAACTTCCTATGTTGAAATAAAAGGGAAATAAAAGTTTCCATGTAATTAGAGGAAGTTTTCTTGCATAGGACTTCCACAGATCATACCACTTTCCCATAAATATGGGTTTAATGTATCTTGGAAATGCAATAGTTTTGTTTTCCACTTAATTGTAATTAGTTTCCTTCTGTAACGTGTCTGAAAAATACCCCAGGATTGCATTCAGTTTGCAGTTTTTGAAGTGTCATGAAGATGGATTAGATTTGTTGTACCATTCACTAGTCTCATTACAATTATCATCACAAGAATGAATTCATAATATGTCATTTCCTATTCATTACAGGCATTGTCATTGCAGAATGCAAAATGAGGATTAAAATGCCTCCCACATTCCACACAGCATGGCAGTACTGTAGATCAGATTGTACTGACCTTTTTGATGCTCAGTTATCTGATATTTTGGCCAGCCTTGCTCCCCATTTACTCTCAACTGGATGAACTGTGCTACTTGGGAGATTTTGCCTTTGAGATGTCAAGGCTGCAATAGGCTAAAAGTGAAATAAGGATGTCTGAGCTGGCAGACCAGACACTGGAAAATCTTTATCAAGTCCTGTTTTCCCATGAGCATATGTATTTGAAAATATTAAACAAGAGACAGAATCTAGGCTGAAAAGAAGAGAGTCTCAAGATTAAGCTGCCAGAAAGAACTTAGTGATATGGCAAATTCTGGTAAAAAGTCATGCTGATGCCTTTAAAAATCAGATTCAACTTAGAAACTAGTAAGACTGTAAAGGAGAAAATAAAATAAAAATGGTAAAAGGAATATCCAGCTCATAAAAATGAGCTGGATATTCAACTAATTTGATAATGATGATAGCCTTACCACACAGAGTTACTAATCAGAGTAACCAATACGAGAAATTAACACAAAACTATTACCCTTTCTTTATTATCTCCTCTCTCCATCTTCCCACCACAGTCCCACATGAAGCCACAGATTTCTGTCTGCAATATTAGTAATGAAAACAGTACCATTGCCAGCTTCGTTATGCAAAAGGTGGTGTGGAACACCATTCCTCTTCTGGCATTGGCACCTGTTTTCCTGTAGCTGCGTACCTAATAATCTGTACAGAGGAAATCAAGTCAGAGTAGGGGTGTATTGCAGATTTTTTAATATTAATTCCTTTACACTCAGGAAATGATAATTAAACACTCAAATGTTTATTTTAAAGATGGTGCAATCTAGGAACTAAATAGATGTCAAATAATCTCTCCTGCTTTAACAGTATTTTCAAAAGTAGTAAGAAATTTTAGTGGTGTTACTTGTAAAGGGAAGTCATTCTCAGGAATTAATTGGTTCACCATTTCTAAAAGCCTCACAATTTAAATTTAGACTCTCTACCACTTTTTCAAGCCTATGTTATCTATATTAAATTAAATACTACTATTAAAATAATTTCAATACTTTGGATTTTAAAAACAGAAAATAAATTACGGAAACCATGAAAATAGAAGTAAGATTAAAAGACAGGCACTTTTGCTATTGATGATTGTTGAGAAATGGAAGATTTAAGCTAATGAGAGTGAAAGAGAAAAAAATATCAGAAAACATACAGTGAAGTGAAGTAAATGCTGGTGAAAATCTTGATAGAGCATAATTCATTCACCTGAACAGGAAAAGAAAAATATCAGCAGATTTTTGTGACTATAGTGTGCATCAAGACCCTTTCAGTGAGCATATGTGGGAACAGTGAATACTAAAATGAATTAGGAAATCAATACAAAGACTTTCATTAAATACAATATTGTAAGTGAAAAGGTATTGGAAAAGCAGGCAAATTAATACAATTTTTTAAAAATTTGATATGAGAATGAACTTCAAATAAATATAAACTATTCCTAACTTGGCTTAGTTTAACAAATTTCCCCAATTGAATTTGCCTCATGATAATAGAAGCTGCTTTTGAAGAACAACACCTAACTGTATAAGCTGCCAAAGCAATTCAGCTTTTGGAGGCATGTCCTGAGCAGCTCTACTGTCATTTTAGTCTTTCTAATAAGTAATATATTTTGGATCCTTGAAGAATACACATGACTTGTGTTGTCAAGTTAGTATGTATAATATTTAACTAAATCACATCTAATTTTGGTTGCAAAACCTGAAATCCCCAGTGTAACTCAAAGAGACTGAGAATAAATGATGAGTTTTCTGGGTTACTGAATCTTCTCTGCTTTTTTTGTGAAGTCAGTGTTAAAAGCAATAGAAATTAAGAGGAAAATGTCTCCAGATCAATCTCTCTCTTTCCTTTTTTTTTCCTTTCTGGTTAGCCTTGAAATAAGTAAAGGAATGTCATATAGTTTTTTTCTTTCTTAGGAACTATTGTTTTTTGAAATATTTACACTTTCATTGTAAGGCGTTCAGAATATTGGAGAGTTTGTACTTCTGCTTTGCATTCAGCAAAATGTACCTATGCATTCAGCAAAATAATATTTGCACCTGTTTAATTTGATTTAATTTTCTTTGTTAGCTCTTGAAAAATCAGGGACAAGGCTCTAGAATCAGGCCATGACTGCAGGAAATTCTCATCAAAGTACATAGAAGCGAAGGGTGCCCATCTTCCATCTGCACTTCTAAATACGTTCTGCTGGCCACAGTTTTTACTTGTACTCTGAAGAAACTATTTTTTCCTTCTCACTTGAAATTGCTTTTTATGTTTCAATGTTAAAATTCTCTTGCTTTGCTTTAGCTTAGTCAGGTTCCCTCCTGCCCACTCTACTTGATGAAGGAGGAATTCAAAGGAAGGACTTGAAGAGCAACAGATAGCCTGGTTTCTGCTTAATGTGTTTAAAGCTGCAAAGCTGTAATAACTATGCAGTATTCAAGTACTTAGCATACTTGTATATGATATGAACTAAGTTTGCCTGTCTTTCTATATACTTACGTCACATATATAGCAGCAAATTTGTAGCACCTAAAAAGCTGGCATTATTCTGAACAGCAACATAAAAAAATATACAGCTTCCAGTTCCCCTAGTTTGCCTCTTTTCCATCTTTTCAAAACAACCCCTCTGATTATACTGTGCTTTCACCTTCATCTCCTTTGCAGAGTTCTGCCTTTTTATTCTTTTCCAGAAACTACTTTTGAAAAAGAGGGGAAATAATTGGAAAACAAATAAACAATCAAGCAAGCAAAAAAACCCCAAAATTGTTGGTTTTTGTTTTTGTTTTTGTTTTACTACAGAGGCATTTAGGTTTGTTCCAGATGGTATTTCTCCTGTGGATGTACCAATTGACTCTTGGTAACTTTAGCTTTGCCTTGGCTGTTGTGTGGTGGCAAAAGTTATCTTGGCAAAGAGTGAGCTGATTTTTAAGACAGTCTAAGAAATAAATGTTCTGAGTATGACTTTTCAATTTATCTTCCAGAAGAATCCTGTTTTCAAAGGCATGGAGGAATAATTAACTTGAGATCCATTTCCTTCTACTGACTGTTAATTTTATAATAGAAAGTGAGAAACTGAAACAAAATGGATCTATGCCATTTCTTAATTTCCATACAAGTAGGGCCCTGATCCTGCAGATGGCTATGGCCCATATATTTTCTACATACGTTATAGATTTATATTTTTCTTCTTTCCATCTTGGAAAGATATCTGGAAGATTCTCATTGTTTTCACTGCTATAGGAAAGAGTTTGTGTGTATGGAGGAATTAAAACTGAAAAAGCTGATTAAAGCTTATCCACTTGGATATTTTCCTCACCTAGTCATCATTTTCAGAAGTTTTATCACTTCATGACCAGAATATCCCCCCAAGGGATTTGACAGTGCCCAAGATGACCATATTCTATCCTTCATCAGAAGGCTGAAGAGTACCTTTCTTCACTGTCAGTCACTTGTTATTATGTATTTTAATCAGCTTTTTACCCTGTCTTCTACCGATTTCTAAAAGTACTTTCATACAGGAATTATTTCACTGTTATCGGCATACGGGTCCTAATAATTAATTATTCTAGAGAAATCCATTTCTCACCAACATATCATTGTTTTCTGCTTTTACTTTAGAACAAAGCTGATATGCTGCACATTGCTTGTATCCTTAATTACAGCTATTTGAAGACCAACATTTCTCTTGCAGGAAAACAAAGAAAGCGAAAAACTTACACAAAAATAAAACTTAGACTCAAAAGGAAAACTTTCACATAGTTTAGGTTCCCCTGTCTAATCTGTAAATGTTGGTTATAAATTATTTAATCATGGTCTTCAAGTAAAATGAACAGAAATCACAGATAGACATTAACTGGGCAATTGATTACAAACTGCTCTTCTTAACAACAGCCTTTCTGTTTTCTGGTTACAGAGCAATTGCAAAATGCTAATCAATCCTACAAGAGTTAGATATCTCAAAGATAAAGATGTCTTACAGACTGATAAATCAGCTCAGAATATTCATAAGAGATTAAAATAAGCACATTATACTGTTGGCCAAAGCAAGATCCTACTTCCATCTTCTGAGAACTTTGGCTGGTCTCCATTATAACAGTAAACTTGAGAAACTGAAATTAAATCTCTTAGGTTCTTCCTGACCTGAAGTTCCTGACCCAAAAGTAGTTTAAATGCCTGTTACTCATTATGGTTACTTCTGGAAGTTCAGTAGTATAATCCAGGAGTTAATCCTGGTGACAGGATGCTTATTTTAGGTAAAAAGGGAAATGGTGAATTTTTCTGAACTACATTTTGTATTCCGTGCAAATGTATTGTGTTGGTGCACTGGTGGAAATAGTTTCCTACTTATACTGCTTATCACTGTACGCTTAAAGCACTATCCTAAACCAAGATTGCACTCGCTGTAATCCAAGTAGTCCTGATCTTCTGTAGACTTGAAAGGATGGAGAAGCGTATACCGACATTTTAGATTATTCTGTGTTACCATATTAAAAGTCAAAAGGAGGGATCTTTCACCTTCTATTGAGTGCTGGGATTAGTATCTTGTCCCTAGTTTCAAAGTCACAGTTCAGGAGAAGAAAACCCTCTGTGATTCTCTCACACCAGTTATCTTCCTCTTATGGTTTTTTGAGAAGAATAATTGGAAAAAGAAGAAAAGCAAGACTAGAGAGGAGTTTTCAAGTCTGTGACTTTGAATGTAGTCAACAAAATAAGAAAGAACTTAAACGGACATGCACTTTTGCAAGAAATGCATACCTCAAAACGAATCAAGTCAGACTGCTGATACACCAGGCAAACTTCAAGTTCTGGAAGTAGCAGGAACATAGTGATTGTGCCAGACATGCAAGCATTATTCAGCCACAGAGAGTATTGTTTAGCTGGAAAGTTGTTGGCACCTTCTTGACATTCTTTGAAGGATCCACTGCATTACATTGAAAGATAACAGAAATAGCAAAAATCATTGGTACTACAAGCCAGTAAGTGAAAGTAGAAAAAAGAGAGCTTCAGAAGAGCTTTGTTTTCCAGCAAGCTATGGAAAGACTTGGGTTCCTAGGTAAGAAATGCAGATGAATCTGAACTACAGTGAACATCCATCTCCAAGGAATGTTTCATCTTGATACCACTGCCCTAAACACTGCTGAGCACAGTGAGATGCTGCCAGTTATGAGAGATGCTAGGAAAGATGGAGAGGAGCAGAAGGAAGTTTTTTAGGAAAGGAGGTAGGGGATGCCAAAATGAGTGAGTCTGAAGCACAGGTTTGTCAGAATACATTTCTCTGAGTCTTAATATGTCTTCTCCATTCTTTAGGGCTTTTCCTGAACAGCTGTACTACTGAGAGTGCTGCATTCCTGTTGCAAGACGTGATGAAAGGGCAGAAGATGAAACTGAAGAGGTGACAAGTCATTACCCATACTGTGGAAGAGAATTCATTTCAGAAGTGACAGTTTAAGTATACACAAAGATGCAGGAAGATTTTTTTTCCATACTTAAACAATATGGTTCCTTTTTATATGGTGACATATTTCCACCCTTCAAAGAATAAAGAGATTCCTACCTGCCAAAAACAAATCATAGCTGCTGTCAGAGCCTTCTGCCTCTGATGTCTTCACATCAGATGCACTCAACACTCCAATGCAAGACCCCGCCTGAACCTTCCACATTCATGTGATTTGCACTGGAGTAGAAAGATTGCGTGCTGGAAAGGGGAGCTGAGGATGTGCTTCCTATATACTACTCCATCCATACTTTTGAGCAACAGTGACCTAATGATGGTGATGAATATACCTTTATAGTGTCCATTTACAATATTCAAACAGGCAATTTTGCTATTAACGTTAGATTAACTTTTAGATAGAGAGATAGATAGATAGATACATACATACATATATGCTCATATATATGCTTAGGCTGCTATTAAAATCATATACAGCAGAGGGTACGTTGAAGACTACCTTCTTTAACTCAAGAGAAATTACTCATATGATGTTAAATAGTATCAGTCAATTCCTTCCTTTTACTCTCTTCTTCACCCAGAACTTCCAGCCTTTCTCACAGAGAACCACAAATTTTCTGTGCAAGTTATATGCAAATTACAGCCACAAACACTTTTTATGGCCTTAAAATATATGCAGGGTCCTGGGGTGAGTGTGCCTACATATAAAATGAACCTGCAAATTACACGGACAGGTCATATAGGAAACCAGGCTACATATCCAACGCATCCTTTTATTTTATTTATAACTTACAAGACTTCAGCCAAGCTAGGTTAATTATGCAAACAGCACAACAAGATGATTTTGTTTCTGCTGGTTAATTTTCTGCAATATCTCAGGTCAGTAAGCAGTTTTTTTTAAATGTTAATGCATTAATATATTAAATTTAGCTATTGTTTCCTGAAGTCTGCCAAATCCTCTGGAGGTTCTTTACCAAACACAGCTTAATCCTGCACCTTTGCTGGTCTTCTCTATTAAATTGCTGCAAGTTGCTAATGAAGTTTTGTCCAGTCACAGTATCAGTGGGCCCCAGCTGTTTGTTAAAAAAATTAGTACTTTCCTCCTATTTCATTAATTTGTAATATTTTGCCTGCTTTATACCATATCTAGGAGGAAAAAAAAAAAAAAGAAAAAAAAGAAAAAGAAGCCTGCTTGATAATAAGGACAAGTTCCATTTACAAGGATATACACACATGTATATTTCTATATGAATATGAACCTATGGCTTGATTAAATATAATATAGGTAGATTCCATGACTTCTGGTTAAACTAGGAAAAAGATAAATAAGGATGATCTTATTTAACACATCCTGAAACAGACTTTCCTGATGCTGTTTAATGGTGAGCTTTAAGACCACATATAGAGCAACTTGAGAATGGAAAAACACTGCACTGAATATTAAGGATTCTGGACAACTCTAGGATATTTCATTTTGACTCTTAGCTGTACCACAAAGAGAAAGCAAGTTCATGTCAATCTTTCAGAAAAAATAGTAAATTTTGTAAACTTTTAACATCACCTATATTTATCCTTAAAGTTTAATGTATTCTTTTTATAAGAGAAGACAAGATAACAATAGCTGAAATTTTCTGTGTTGCTAATGGTAGGCTGAAAAAGTAAACTCAAGGAAAAACAATCTTTGGACAATTTTTAGTCTCAATTAAATGTTTTGCTAGAAGCTGAACAATATGAGCAGCCCCTGGCTTAAAAAACAACAACAAGAAGAACAAAAACCACAAAAGATCCTCAGCAATTTTCAATGATAAATTTTTGCATTATAAACCAGTAGGATTTCAAAAGAGATTTTTACTGAAGGTATTTTAAGCAAAATATTTTGTTCTCCTTTTATTTCTTTGGCAGATCCCTAAGAAAATATTGGGCTCATAGCATTTTCTATACTGGGCAGCTCATTTTGGGGTGCTTTTCCTCCCTTGTCTGATCTGAGATTGTATTGTGAATTTCAGACATACAAATGGCGTCTTGTAATGTGCAGGGTTATATTTGCTTTAACTTAACTTCCTGCCCCTAGAGCTTGAGATGAGGATTTACTTGGTACATTAACTTCTGTGTTTCCCCCGACATATCCTGAATACCTGCATAGAGCCAGGACATGAGTGATTAGCTACAGAAGGTCTAAATAGCTTGGGATTTTCTTTGATATTGTTGCTTATCTGTGCAAATCTGTCACTGAAGGTGCCTTAGAGCTGGATGGCCAACAATAGAGGGTCTTATCCAACGGCAACAGCAAGAGCCAACAGACTCACAGCAACTGCAAGCAGTTGAGAGACATGCAAGCTGAAGGTCCTAATGAATCTTTGTCCCATCTCAGATTGCTTCTTGTGCCATGAGCAAACCAAGCACTAAAACGAAGTAAGAACAGTGCCTGCAAAATGACAGCCAGTGCCAAAAGGAAGAATGCTCTAACAGATGATGCTCAAACAGCTCTGGCCAGAAAAGAAATGACCCACTGCTTTCCATGACCTTGATTACTCTGTTCAAGAGGTAATTTTCTAGGGTTGCTGGATGAATGTCATATAACTGCAGGCTAAAAATATGTTTGGGACAAACCTAAATCTGGAACCTGGACCCAATACAGCTTTCTCTTTATAATTTCTGAGCTTGAAAAAAAAAAAAAATGGTTTTGGTTGAAGATTCCTACAGCTCAGTTAAGAGCTGACATAAGAGAGCTGGGATATTTTATCAGGACTAGCAGAGCAGCCGGGATATATCTGTGATTAAAATCATGTATTTTTATTTGAAGTGAGGAGAAAAGTTCTTGAATTTTCTCAAAAAATCTTTTCCTCCTTATTACCCAAACCATTCAGAATAGCTTATTCCCTTAAAAAAACTCAACAACTCAATTTAGAGTGCTACTGGACTGCCTTCAAACACCTAAGGCATAAACAGAAAGGTGGAGTGCTATCTATTATAAAGAAAATGAAGATTTATGAAGCTAAATTATACAAAAGGAAATAAAAATGTTGAGTTCCCCGATTTATAGGGAAAGATTCATTTTTAGTAATTACACAGTGTTTTAGAGGACATAGCTGTTTAACGTGAACGACTAAGTATGAGAAGTAAAGCTAATCCACCGAAACTCTACACCCATAGTGGAAGGTTTTTTATACACACAATGAGTGAGCATTCGTGTTTTTTCCTTAGTAAATATCACCTTAAAATTGATTCACGTTATTTTATGGAAATACTCATTTGTCAGTTATTCAAGTCAGCATATTTCTGAAGCAGTTTAGGAATTTGTAAATTCTCTGCAATTTCAAAATGCTAAAATACATTTTTTTAAAATCATGAATCAAAATTCATTCATAAGGCATTGGATCATCACTTTTCTCACTGAGGATCAACATTTTATTATTCAAGTAATAACATCTGTTAGCTTAAGTATCAAATTAGTGACAAATTAAAGTTAAACCTGCTACACTTAAAGAGCCCTCTGCATTAGTGGTTACCCACCCATCAGTGACCTGTTGCAGAAAAAGAGACTGCATTAACCTGCTCCTGAATTATGTCACTCCTTTTTGTCATAGTTTCCTGTGTTAAAAGCTATTGTAATAAAAGCAAATACTCCATTCTGGCAAAATTTTTACGGCTTGTTTAATCTCTTTATCATGGCCTCTTGATGCATCTTCTTACTAAGCAAGGCATAAACTACCAAAGGAAATGCTAAATTAGAATATTCTAATAACTAAATTTTTAAAAGTATTGAATTAAACATGGCAACATTTCTTTTCTGGATGAATTAATGCTTATCCATGCAGAAAAATTGGAATGTAACATTATTTAAGCAATTTAAAAGCAAATTAAAGATTTATCCATTGTATCAGGTATCTGACTTCAGGCTAACATTTTAATCTCAGCAATTGTTACAGTGTTTGCCATTCAAAAACTCAGAGAGATAAAAATGAAGGTTAATTCATGCAGAAAGAAGACTCCGCTCTTTGTTGATAAGTATGGTTGGGTATCAAGGAACCACAAAATATGCTAATGGAGTTATTGTTTACATTAGTATATTAGGCATCAGGTACACTTGTTTAAATCATTGTTTTTCGCTTTTGCATTTCAGATTTATTTCTGTATTTAGATGTTATTTTCAGAGCTGCTATACTGACCACAGAAGAACTGCAATTTTTTTTCTGTTGTAAGGAGACCCAGATTTTGCTAGAAGCATTTGTAAATATTTTTACAGCAGATGATTGACAAACAGTTTTCTGGGGGGAACTGATTTAAAAAACAATAGCTGTCACTCTTTAGTTTTTTTCAATTTGCTAAGTTATTGTCCTTCTCTGTCATTTCAACAGCAGACCTGACTCATCTCCCAGTTAAACAGGTGCAATTTCTCTGCCTGAGCTGTTCTTGAATCTTAACCAGGAACAGCGAATATAGAATGAGGTTCATTATATCATGTTCAGACCAACTGAATCATGTTGAGAAATAACAGTGACGGGGCCTGATGTTGTAAAAAATATACTTCTTTTTGGAACAAGGACGCAAAAACTGTTGATAGCATTACCAAAGTGCTCACAGTAGCTCAAATACGCTAAGAATATGTAATTAGTATATATGTGTAAAACACATATAAGAATATATGACATGTAGTGGTGCCTGAAGGGGCCTGTTTCAGGAGGACGGAAGCAGAGCACAAGAACTTCCTTCTTACAGGATGACTTCCTCAAGGAGATCTCTCCTTCTCACCTCTGCATGACCAAAACTGTCCCCAGCACTGACATTAATCTCATACTGAAAACATTAATTATATATGGATGTAGACATTAGAGTATGATCTGAAGGCTCAGACCTACAGAACTCCAATGTGATCAGTGCATCTTTTGAGGTAGCAAAGAAACAGAAATCGTACATTTGTAAATTAAATTTTACAATTTATTTGTGATCATCTTTTATTTTCCCTTCATCAACGCAGTATCAATTTTTTTTCCCTTAAACAAGAACTGTCAAGCCTGTTTCTCTTCTATCCTCCTGTAATTATCAACAGCAAGCTCTCTTAAAAACTGAATATAATGATCCCAGTTCTGCTTACTTAATTAGATGACCAGGATAGGAAGATAATTAGTTACCCCCCTTAGCAATCACTACAGACAAATTTTACTGTATAATTGTATATCAATACGCAGTTTGGTATTTTTACCACTGAATAGCAGAGTCTGAACTGTCAGATGGTTACCACAGTCCAGGTGTGGAGATAAGGTAATCTTTGATTTCATCATGAAGGAGAATAAGCAAGACTTGTGTATTAGTTCACAATATGGAACAAAAGTAATTGTTAAAGGAATTCACACTCCACATCAGTTTCAGGTCAATAACTCTGCATTTAATACACAGATATCAGTGAAAACAGAATCAATTGATGCAGATATGGCACAGCAAAAAAAAAAAAAAAAAAAAAAAAAAAAAGCCACTGCAGTGGTGTGAACTTCTTGAAACTACCAATTGAAGTCAGGCTGTATGAAAATGTTCATAAATCAGACTTGATAATGATGCTGTTATCATTTATCTGTTATAAATATGCTAAAAATCTGTTTCTTTGTACCTGTTTTTTGGAAATGATGTATTTATTAGGAACTAGTGCATGGAGAATTATACAGAGCAGAAGCTACAGGTGTGATTGAGTGTTATCAATAATTACATGTTCTGACTAAACACTTGCATATTCCTAGTGTTGCTGTTTCTTGTATGTGATTTTATTCTGATCTCCTTGAACAAAAGAAACAAAATAGAACAAGAAAAAAAGAACAAAAATCCAAAACCTTCTTACAGATGCCCAAACTTTAAACATTTTTTCTCGTATTTGACTAGTGTTCCAAAAAAGTTTTAATTAGTGATTGCTCATACTACATAGAACCAGCAAGAAAAAAGGAGAAAAAAGGTCACTGAAGTTTTCCTACTCTCTCTTGAGTGCATCTCTATAATAGCCCTAACTTACAGAGGGGAATATAAACAGTCTTTCTTAATATTTACTGTTCTGGACTCACCCAAACTGAGTTCTGTATCCTCTGTGCATGACTTAAAGTATAGACTTTCAAATGGAGATTCTATCTATCTATCTTTGACTTAAAGTAGACTTTCAAAGGGAGATGCTGTCTATCTATCTTCCTTATTTTCAACAGTTGGAGAAAATAGAGGGTGAGAATCACCATTCTGGTAAAATGTTTTCCTTCTCCTAGATACTATATAACTCCTTGATTAAGAATACAGGAGAGAAATGAACAAAAGCTAAAACCGGAGCACAGTGTGCTATTCCTAGTTGTCATAGCACTGTCAGTCTTGATACACATCCAGAACACTAGGAAACTTCTGGTCCAGAAAGGAACTAGCAGCAGCAACATGACCTGATAACATATCTGTAAATTACTAGAAATTCCAGTGTGTTTTTATATTTTTATTTTATGATACGATATAAATATTTTAGAGAAACACAAACACATTGTTAAGCAATATCAGCAATAAAGGTGATGCATGTTTGGAACAGCTATTTGAAACACGGCTACACAGATTATATCTAATATAGAAACACAGTTGATTTTTTCCTCCTTCAACCCAGAGAAGCTAGTGAATTAATAACTTGCACAGCAGTTAAAAATCAGCACATGGACACATATGAGCACATAACACAAATAGCTGAGTACCTGCTGGATTCAATATAAATGCGTAACAAATTCAAATTGATTCATAAAGTACTGATTTAAGACAAAATAAATTGTTTGGGGATGAAACCTTGAGACGTGTCGAAGAATGGCAGAGAAATGTAAGATCCACCAAATATCTGGAGAAGAGATAGTGTTAGCCTGTCAACATTGCCCAATCTAGTTTGCGTGAACTATTACATTTTTTCTTACATGAAGATGAGCTATTAGTGAATGCAAATGATTTCTCCTCTCATACTGTTTTAAACTTCTAAGGTGGACGTTAGCTGCTAAACCCCAGGGGTCTGCCTTGGGACTGGTGCTCTTCAACATCTTCATCAACAACAGCAATGATGAACTCGAGTGCACCCTCAGCAAGTTTGCCGATGACACCAAGCTGGGTGGTGCTGTTGACACGTTAGAGGAAGGGGATGCCAACCAGAGGGCATCCTTGACAAGCTCAAAAGGTGGGTCTGTGTGAACCTGATGAGGTTCAACATAGCAAAGTGCAAGGTTCTGCATTTGTGTCAGAGTAATCCCAGATACGTATACAGACTGGGAGAAAAACCCCTTGAGAGTAGGCCTGCTGAGAAGGAACTGGGGGTCCTGGTGGATGATAAAGAGCCAACAGCATGCTCTTGCAGCTCAGAAGGCCAATGGTATCCTGGATTCCAACAGAAGAGGGGTGGCCAGAAGGAACAGATTGTCCCTTTCTACACTGCCCTCATGAGGACCCATCTGGAGTACTGCGTCCAGGTCTGGGGTCCCCAATACAGGAAAGATGTGGAGCTGTTGGAGAGCATCCTGAGGAGGGTCATGAACATGTCAGAGGCCTGGAGCAGCTCTCCTACAAAGACAGGCTGGGGGAGCTGGATTTGTTCAGCCTGGAGAAGAGAAGGCTGCAAAGAGACCTCATTGCAGCATTCCAGTTTTTAAGTGCAGATGATAAAAATGAAAGCAGTCAACTTTTTACTCAGGTAGACAGAGATAGGACAAGGGGGAATGGTTTTAAGCTCAAGGAGGGAAGGTTTAGATTGGATGTCAGGGGGAAGTTCTTCACAGAGAGAGAGGTGAGGTGCTGGAACAGGCTGCCCAGAGAGGTTGTGAATGTTCCATCCCTTGAGTGTTCAAGACCAGATTGGATGGTCTTGAACCAGATCTGACTAGATCTGGTACTAGACCAGACCCTGGTCTGTTACCAGATTTGAGGTTGGTGGCCCTGCCTGTAGCAGGAACTTGATGATGTTCCTTGGGGTCCCTTCTAACCCAAGCCATTGTATAACTCTATTCTATGATACCACTCAATTGTATTCCTCTTGCAATGCCCCACCTATACCCTACTGAGCAGTATTTATTGCTATCACAGGCCTTTAGAAATTAAAACATATTTAGAATCTGAATATTTACTTGATCTTGGGTTTTGGAGATTTCTTTTTTGATCTTGTTTATGAAGGAGGTATCTGTAACCAGATTTTCCAAGGATGTCTAGAAAGGCCTGTTTTCCTACAGGTTTATATCTTAGGCATCTACTGTGAATTTAAGCTGGTTCTTGAAGGTTAAGTTCATTTTTGTTGAAAATGTTTTTTTTTGAGCACCTTTGGGAGGAGAAAGACAGATGAAAAGAGAACATAATGCAAGCACTGAAAAGTGGAGAGGCACACAAAAAAACCCCCCGCAAACTGCTGAATTTACTGTCTAGCTATAATGAGGTACTGCTTAACAATTAAGTTAAATTATGCAGCTGTTTCCTAGTATATTGTGCTAATGCATCTGAGAAATTATAATTTTCTGATTGGAGAATGTTATGTAGAGGAAACTGTAGCATTCCCCATTTCTGCAACAATTCATTTAATGATTAAAAAAGGAAGCCAGTATTTTTGCAGCTGGCAGGAATAGGCAATAAAAGATCACAATCCAAGGAGGCCTGTTAGTCACTGACACAATAAAACAATCCCTAACAAAAGCTGTAGAAGGAAAAAAAGGCATGAAAGGATACCAATGACACACAGCCACAGCTCATCGGTTTCTGTGGAGAAACGACTGTATAGCCCACTAGCAGCAGAAGCAGCTCTGAGAGCTCCAAAGGCAAGTGCTTGAAAATTTAAGTGAACAATTCAATCAATGCTTGAAAGCAAATTTTTCATGTACAGCTTGAATGTACATCTCCATAAAAAAAAAAAAGGAAAGAAAAAAAAAAGAAAAAAAAAACTAGCTTCAGTACTCTTAAAAATCTTTAACCTTCTTGGAATTTTTGCTTGAATAAGGATTGAGTGAAGGTTGTGAGAAACTAAAGAACATCAAAAATGTAAAAGGAAATAGGCTGGAGCTCAAATACTTACATGTGAAACATACTCACAGGAAAAATGGCTGCATAAAGCAGAGGAGAAATTAGGTATGTTAATGGGAGCAGGTGGCTTATTTTTATTATTTCATTTTTGACCATCTTGAATTCTGAAGACTATTTAAAATTCTAGTCTAATAAATTCATAAATAAATCTGTATCACCCATTGTTGAAAGCTATTTATGAAAAAAAAAAAACCAACCATGAAAAGAAAAACTCTAAATGAAAGCACATAATAGCTTTTTAGGAAAAAAAATAAGAATGCTTTTTAATTAGCATCCATAATTCAGATGATCCTTTTATTCTAATCATCTGTTTAGCATGAATCTTTTGTTTTAGTCAGCATTTCCTTTTTTGGAAGGTTGAATTGGTGGAAAATACCATTTTATTTCACGTCTTACAAGTCTGAATAACATAAAATGAGGTTGTGTCATGCTCCATGACCGTGCATTTTTAAACATTTTCTATAAATAAATCTAATTTTGTTTTAATTTTGTGACAAAGCACTGCCTGGAAATGATAATGAAGAAACTTAAGAAAATACCACTGGAAATCATTCTTGCTTTTGTTTCCACTGGCTTTTCAAGAAAGGAAAAGCAGATTTGGCCTTTTGATTTCCTTGAGTGATCTAATTACTTAAGTTACTTCTGTACTGACTTCTATATTGAGTTACAGCATTAGTAATTAGAAAAAAAACTTGATACGTGATCAATCGAATTGTAAGATCTTTTACAATTTTTGTTCATTATTTATCTAAGCTGAAGTTGCCCCTAGTTGATGGAAAACTTTGATTAGAGAAGTGCTTTAGGTTCACAATTTACCGCAGAATGATTAAAGTAATTTTTACTCATATAACAAAAGAGTTTTTCTGCTTGAAAAGGATGGAGTATGGGAAATACTCCAGAATATAAAAAATTTTCTTCAGAAATGACCTTGAAGGGACTTAAATATATATATATATATGTATATTTATTTATTTGCTGAAGGAGGAAGGGGCTTGGGCTCCACAGGGGAAGGCAGCAGCCAAGGGGGAAAAAATTAACTAGTATTACAAGGGTAAACCAGGGAAACGTTAAATATGTATGCAAATTTCAAAGGTCCTCTTCTTATCAAAACTTCTGCTCTTCCTCTTCTGCTGAGCGGGAAACTTGGACTTAATTATTATCCTTATACTACTGCTTTTGACCTCCATACATATGTGTCCAGTGACATCATTTGCTTTGTTTTACCATTTCTGACTGGTATTTAGACCAGTATTTGTCCATTTGCTAAAGTCCAGAGGCTGTTGCTGCATGTGTGCTGTAATGTCTCGTCTGTGAGGAAGGTGCATGGTCTTTGAGTAGCCAGGTCCTTGGAAATGCCAGATTCAGATGATATTAATAATGCCAGAGACACCTGGTGCCTCTAGTATAAATATACCTTTTCATTTATTAGGAAACATAAATAGAAGTACTTTAGCATGTTAATAATTGGTTTTTAAAAACAGAGCATTTTATATTTTAATAGCAATAAATAGTGTTAAAAGTAAAAATAAACTAAATACAATGTGCAACTGAATCTTACAAATCTTGTGATATGGTACCAATTATTAATGTTATGCCATATAATCACATGTAACTTTAAATGGGAAGTTACCACAAAAGTTGTCACAGACTCTTAGCTAGTGTCATAAATATTCTTCTGTAATCCATACAAGAAGTCTTTCATTACCTCTTCCCCGAGGGTATATTCTTCAATTTTTGTCTTTATAGCACAATGATAAATTAGAGCTTAATGCTGCTGTGCCATAAAGCAACCACAGGGCTTTTATAAGCAACTATCCAGATGTTAAAAAATATAAAAAGCAGTCACACTAGTGTGCACTGCAACACATTCTTTTTCCCCGGAAGTTTGAAATTGCTTGACTCTTTCCTCTAGTAAATCATGGGCAAAAAAAGTAGGTTTTGACTTTTCTTCCTTGCATTATATTGTTTGTTTTCTCTTCCAAACAGACTAATGAAATATTTTTTTTAAACCTACCATGACTTATCAGTATACATAATCCCCAGTTCTCCAGTTGTCTCTGTGGAAATGTCCAATGCGCTAGGCTCTAGGGCTCCGTGTAGTTTTATTTATTCCAAGGAAACACAACAGGTTTTTAAAAGAGATTAGTGAGTAGTTGTTACTGGGTCATAATCTAGGATACAAAGCGCTTGAATGGAGTTATATTTTAAGCCAAGTAGGCAAAAGATCAATCCAAATACTGATACTAATAATAAGGATGAAAGTCAATAATGGAGGAAGAAAACATAAATAAGAAGAGATTGTCTACTGCTTCTATGCATCTGCTACATTCCATACTTACCTATATTTAAAAACGTAGACCAAATTTAGCCATTTTTTGTCAGGGACTAATTAATTTTATTAGATAGTAAGTAAATTCATCTGTGAATGTTTGAGAATCTAATGACTTCCAGAGATTCAGAATGAATTCAGCAATAAAAGCTAATTAGAAGGGAAATGGATGCCTAAAATATCCCTGGTGTGCATAAAGAAAGAGTATAAAGACCATTAATTGAAATTAAAATTTAACAGTAGCCTAATGCCGCATGACATAAAATTCCATCTGTTGTGCAGAGCCACTAAACAAAGATACATGGGGAACCGTGCGTGGTGTCTCGGCTCGGCAGCAAGTCAATGAATGTATTTTAATGTCAAACCACTCCAAACAATGAGAAGTCTGATGTTCAGAAGAGTCAGTTTGGGGTGTGATGATTCCTGTAATTACTAAATTAGAGAGGAAAAAAAAAGTGATGCTATATTATAGAGACTCTAATTAATGTGCTATTTTGCTTTTTTTTTTTCTTTTTTCTTTCCCCTTTCCTTTTTTTTTTTTTTTTCCTATTTCTTTTTTAATCTTTGTGAATTTAGAACAATTACCCATGGAGTTCAGTACGTACAGGCAACAAAATCCACATCCAAGCAGTTTCCTAGGGGTGCCTGTGTGGCGCAGGCATCCATGCATCTTGCAGGCTTCAAGTGGAATTGAAAAGTAGAAGCAAAGTCAGTTCCCCTCTTTCGCCATTTCAGCTGAAATGTTGCAGAAGTTTCCATAGAACACATAAGGAAGTAAATGACAGCACTGAATAATTTAACTTAGAATATCTGTTGTTTTGTATTATTCTGAAAATGTCTATATATTTATTTAGTTAGTTATATTTTTAACATTGGTTAACAGTGATTGTTGTAACCAGTTTCTGTAAGCATCTCTGGCATTAAACCCCTTGTAACGATTCCCAGGATGCGGGCTAATGTTTGGTGAAAGGGTGAAAAGCAGTTACATTTTTCTCGCATTTCAATCTTAGAGAAAGGCAGCTAAAATAATTCTGCTATGATGATCAGAGACATGTAATCAAAAAGGACCTTGTTCCTTAAACAAATATTAGTTTATTTCAAAAAGATTTATAATTGTTGAGAAATTTCCAACACAATGATTTTACATTCTTATGTGTTAGACTAGAACAAGAGCTTTGAATGTAGTAAAGCAATTGTACAATTCTTATCACAACATGACTGTGGACTGTGATTGTTACCCAAGGCTAACTGCATGCTGAATAGGCCATAATGTCAAATTAGATGCTATTTGAGATTCATAGAGCACATTTTCTGAATGTCTACATGTGCATTAGTAATTCAGGACCTCCATTCTGGGAAATCTCTCAATGCAGAGTTAATGGCTGCTACAGAACACAGAGTGAAAAAAAATAATGCGCTGCACAGAGGAGAGTTTCTGTGGTGTTGTGCAGACTTAAAGAACAATAGTCTTCTAGAGGAAGAAGCCCTCTAAACAGAGATGAAAACAAAAATCTGACATGATTGCAACAGAAAATTCTGATAGCAAGTGGGAAGTCAGAAGAAATGGAACCAGTAAGCCCCCCCCCATTTTTACTACATTGATATTGTATTCATCATAGAACTTGTGCAAGTCTCAAAACATTCACTTGGGATGAAGGAGATAACTGACTGCATATGCACTTGTAAATTATTTTCCTATCCATGCTACATTTACTGACTTTAAAAACTGTGCTTATAAGGTTCTGACTTCTATATGTTATTGCGCTGATCCAAACATCTTTAATTCCTTCACAATAATAATATTTACTTACAATTAATTGTATGGTGTATATATATAATGTTGTCCATTAGAGAGGTATCTGACAGCTTCTATATGCAAATCTCCCTCTCTTCAGCCAAGCTGTAGTGATTATTGACATAATATTTACAAACATATGGTAAATCATATAGAATGCATTGCAGTAGTGCAAGATATTTGGGCAAAGTATTGAGAAAGCCATCTGTACACCAAATGAAATAATGAGAGGTGTTAAAGGCAGACTGCTAACTAAAAATCCTGATATCTGCAGTATTGTTATCACTCTTGTCCTTTTTTTAACGTTTTTGTATTGTTTTGCTTTTTTTTTTTTTAATAATGGAAATAGTGACAAAATGCAAACTGGCTATTCCCTGTGGTTCAGCTTTCAGAATGACAGGCACTTCTTTATCATAGGCCTTTAAAAATGCTTCTCAGAATTGTGAATAACAAATTATGCTTTCCAAAAGTTTCATGTTTCCTAAACAGAAGTATCAAAAATGCACTGCCTTTTCCATCTCCAGTTTAATGAAAAAAATGTCTCACTTTCTATGATAGTTTCATCCGCTGTAGTCCTGCTTTGTTACTGCTTACACATCATGAGTTTATGGCATCATCCATTGCTGCAGAAAGTGATTCCTGCATAAACCATAAAAAACATTCAATTAGTCATTAAAACTTTACTCCCTAAAATCTGATGCACAGAGATACATTTCTATCAGTACCCTGGATGACACGATAAATTATCCTCTCATAAAGAGTGTGGATGATTTTAAAATGGAGGGGATGATTTACACGATGGATGGCAGAGGCTGAACTTCCCAGGAACAAGAGCAAGCTTAAAGGACTGGGCTGGCGGGAACCAAGACACAACATTCTTGTTTCTCAGTTTATCTTCTGAACGTTTGTTAGGTGCTTTATACCCAAAGTGTATCTGATGTATGTGGAAGGATGGCAGCAGTCCAGCTTTATCATCATGCCTAAACTTCAAGTATTCAGCAGAGCACCTCATCAACATTTAAATTCCTTTTATAACAAAGCAGAACACATTGTTTTCAAATTTGATTTCTTATCCTTTTCATATACATTGTCCTGATGGCAGCACAATTTTGTCTGCAACTGTAAAATGAAAACAAGATGTTTCATGATAACAAAAACAATATCCACCACATCAGGAGAGTTAGCATTTCTTTCCCCAGAAAAAGAGTGTCTTAAGAAAAGCCAGCCAGGCTGCTCAGTCAGTTTATTCCAAACAAAACGTCTCTATTTTTTTTTTCTCTAGTTAAATATATAGCTAAATTTAGTATTTTACTAAAGAGATTAAGATTTGATGCCCACATTTGAAGGCCACTGAGAGACCCGTGGTCTAATATTTTTTAATGCTATTTCCTGAAGCAACTGTGAATGCTCTTCCAGGAATCAATTTTTGGGGATATACAGTCAACTCATTTTCATTGCAACCCATTCCAGCCATTAAGCAGCATAATTTCAGCTACCATGGAAATGCTGATTAAATCTACAGGCTTTATTTTGCCTTTTTAGCTACGCCTTGACAACTAATTGCTGGTTTGGTTAGGCTTCAGAGGGGCATTGAATTTTCAGAACAGAAATGCAGTGAAACTGTGTTCCGGAACGGCATGGATCATTCTCACCCACCCTCACTGCTTGCTAAACGGTACATCAATATTCACAGCTCCTTTTTTTCTCCTGTGATTCCAAGGTACCAACGGAATCCAGTCTAGATGCACACAGTGAAAGGTAGCATGCACCTCTCTCACCAGCCGTTGCCTGCTGAAGGACTCCAGACTTCACTTCAAAGAAGATTCTCTGTTAAAATGGCTGCATACTAGCAGGTGTGCCCCCTAGCCTGTGCGTGGTGCCCGGGCACAGACGTGCTATGAGGGCGGCTGCAGCAGCTGCTGTGACCAGTGGCTGAGACCTGCGCTCTGGCCAGCTCCCAGCTGGCTCCACAGGGCCTATCGCCTCCAGGTGTGGCACATCGGTGCAAATCTTTCTAAGGGCTAAATACCTCAAATAGGGGTGAGGAGAAAAGTATGAGGCTGGAGCTCTGAGGTGGTGGATAGTAGTGCTGGTGCTACCTCTGAGGAGGAGCCTCGCGCTGTGAGTGTGAGTATGTGGGTGGAGCTGCGGCGCGATGGAAGGAGGAGCGCGCGAAAGTAGAGGACGCGCCTGACGATGGCGGAGGGGTGACAGGTACGGCCGAGTGCTGACCCAGCCTGGAGCTCTGCATGGAGCTGGGAGTAAAATGCCGCCGAAGTGAGCAAAAAGGGAGGGAGGAAGAATTTGCTTTGTCTACGATGGTAAATTCTGAGGAATCTCCCTGTTTATATTTTAATGCCCTTTTTTTTTAATTTATCCTTTTCAACTTTATTTTGCTACCTGCTCTGCCGAGTAAGGGTGGGTGCGCGGCTGTGCATGAGGCGCGGGCTTTGTTCTCGCTGCTCTGCTGGCCCTTCCCACAGGCGGGGTCAGCATCCAGAACGTTCCTTGTGGGGGAGGAGGATTGCAACGCCTGCAGGAAAGCTGCGCTGCAAGAAGTGTTCTCTTCTGTAATCGTCTTTCTATTGTGCAACTGGTATGTTTAGTTTAAGTTTTGAAACAAGTGTTTTTCTTGGGATAGAAGTTTGTATTTTTTATCTCCTGCCTTCTGTCACGAATCTTCCTCTTGAGTTTGAGAAAGTATTCCTTTTTAAACCGTTATTCGAGTGTTTTTTGATTTCTTTTGTGTTTTTGTTTGGCTGTGTGTAGGTGGGATGCAAAGCTAAGATCAGTAACAACTTCTCTATTGTGGTGACAGTGAAATATCTTAAGCACTGCTCTGAAAACATTTCTATTTTGCTGTACCTTTCTCTTCTCCTCTTGAAAGCATGTGAAGCAGCTCCATAACGCTTCTGAGAAGTGCAGTTGTATTCAGGACTTCATATTTCCCTAAACTTTTCTCATTATTGGATCAGCTTATCATCTCAGAATTCTATGTGCTATGTATTCACTGCTAGTACAGAAAGAGGTGTGGAAGGGTGGAGTTTTTTTCCTGCTTTAAATGGTTTCCCTTAGAAGTCTGTTGGCCACTTGAGTGGATTCAGTCTTGAGCAACGTCTGTTGTTGCTCAGATTGTTTGGATTTATGTGGAATAATTTGAGAATTTCTCCAAGATGCTGTTGGCCAGCAAGGGAGTGCCAAAGGCTTTAAGATATTCGGGGATGTGTCAGATCACTAGAACTGTAGTTCTAGTCAACAGGTCAAATGCTTTGATGGATTCAGTCTCCCTGTGTTAAAGCCAAAACTGGTGAGGTCCTCAAATACAGTGGCTACTCTACCATCCTGAGTATAATTTCTGTATCTATTTCTTCCTGGTGTACTGTAGGTGTCTTTACGTTGTATTTAGCATTGTCTCAATTTTGTGTATGATTTTTGTGTACTAAGTATGACATACAAAACAGGTTGGCATTTTTATATTGCTCTGTAGTGTTGCTCTAAAATAGTGAGTAAGTGTTAGTTAAACCTCAGACCTATCGAAGATGAAAAGACACATAAATTTTAAGATGCTCATTCCAAGGTTATATAAAATTGGTGGACAACCAGAGTGAATAATGTAGCAATACTGTCTTCCAGTCAAAGCATCGTTCTTCTTCAAAGCAAAATAGAAAGCCTTTTTACATCTCACATGATGATATGGGTAGTTTACAACATCGAAATGTTGCTGCTGTTGTTGTTTCTTTGTACTTCTGGTGAGGACTGGTGCAAGAGAATGTGGTTCGACCCTGACATAGAATAAAAAAGACAGCCATAGCTGGATACAACAGAAAGTGAGTAGAAGCAAGTATTTCCACAGTCTTACAAATGGTATCTGATAGATATAAAGCAGCAGTTATTTCCCCTTCAGCAACACTTCAAACCCTCTGGTCATGGTGTGGTCATGTTAGTTGAATTGTTATGTAATCTTAAGTGCTGTGTACAATGCTCTTACCCTTAACACCCATTCATTTTCTGAAATGGAACCTGCATATTACAGTAAAGTTGAAAGGCATATTGTCTGTTCTGAAACATGCAAATAATACCCTTTAGAACTGAGAGGAATTAAGCACACTTATTGAGAGGAGAATATATCCTGAAGTCTAATCTGTCTAGCTCCTTTCCCAACAATAAATTACATTTTATCTGGATTGATGTTATTTTTGCCAATAGGTATTGTGAAATCTAATACAATGATAATGCAGTGCAACAAAAATTAAAGCTGTTTTTTGATGGAATTTCATTTTGCATTTCTAAAGGCCTTGTAGATCTTTAAGCTGCCATATGTAATAGATCTGTTCCTGAAGCCGGTGTATTTGTGGATGAGCTAAGTACTGCTTACTAAATCCCCACATATGAACTCCTATAAGAAATTTAATTTGCAAAACACAAACTGGAAAATATTGTGAGTGTAGGTAGCTGTCTCTAAGACTGTTCTTTTAAGAAGATCATTGGTATATTTATATCAAGGAAAGGAATTTGGATAGTGGGAAAGATTAGATTGAAAACAGTGATATAGGTGCATTTATAAATAACTGATGTAACAAATACAGATGCTGTAGCAGCACAAACCACTCGTACACAAGAATCCCTGACTATTGAATTATGCTTCCGTATACATTTGCATTATAGCTCAGCTAAATGACACTTATGTGTTCTGTTTGGCTTTACTTGCTAGTTGTGGTGTTTCTCTGGCAGAGATAAACTGCTCTAGAATGACCACATCATGAGACAGCTGAAATCCTTTTCTAGGTGGTCTCACCACATTTACCTCTTCTTTATGCAAACCAGCTATTTCTTTTACATGGTTTTAAAGATTTCATATTGAAGGTATTCACGTGTGGGTGGGACGAGATGAGCTGAAGTAGGTTTTTAATTTTTTTTTCTGGGGGGTAAATTGAATGTTTATTAATGTGGTTATTCTTTTCCTGAACACCACAGACATGGATATACTAATCATTTGTTTTACAGAAGGCTTTTTATGCATGTTTAAGTAACTTGGTTTGTTTGTTTACAAATGCTTATAAACTATTACTGGTATTTCCTATCTGATCTGGACAGTTCCAAATGTTTGTTGTAATGGGTAGGAAGTAGGTCTTGACTGTTTCATTGCCCTTACTTTATTTTCCCTAGCTCGTGTAGGTTTTTTGGAGATCAAAGCTAAAAGTTGGGCAGTGTGTTCCAGCCAAAAGTGCCAGTTCTATAGGAGAAGACTGTCTGAGAGAGTCAAAGGTCAATTTCATCTCTCTACAGAGGATATTTGGCTCTTCTCAACAGCATAAAATTATTGACTCTTGTTCATCATTGATGCATAACAAAGCTCACATTCATTTCAATAGAAGTGCTAAGTACCTGATCCACATCCTACATTTGCATAGCCAATTATTTCTGCTTAGGTACAAAAATTTGTCTTTGTCCCTACTGAATAAACATCCTATGCTTTTCATCTGCATTCCTGTTTGTGAATTTTATTTGAATTCCTAGATTGTCCTCCAGCTCATTTGCAGTCCCTGCCAGCTTTGCTTATCTGCAGATTTAAAAACTCTGAGATTTTACAATTCTATACGGAAGACAAAGGTCTCAGAACTTGGTACATATCTAAATCTTATGATGGTGTAATTGGGAAATGTAGTAAATGCTTAAATACTGGACTTTTTAACTGGGATCCTGAGTTGTGTAATTCTAGGTGATCTGGGCATTTGGGGACTACATTAGTTTAATGATGAAAGTAGAAAAACACTTGTTCTGTAATGCCTGTGCTTTATCATTGGTTAAGCAACTGGTAAACTAGGACTGATTTCTTGAAAGAAAAGAAGAATGCAATATTACCAAAATGAGAGGTTGTACCATAAGCATACAGGTGAAAACCTGTGATAAACTATTTTTCACATTAAATGGAATTAATTATGGAAGTACTTGAAATTTAAATTGTAATGCTTCAGGTTGGATTTTTATGTTGTAGAATACACTGCTGCTGTTATGGTGAAGATAAGCTCTGGAGGATGCCAGTAACTGTTTGTTACTATTCCCTGTTGGAAGTGATCATCTCAGTGCCCAAGGAATGTTACTGGAGCATCTCTGCTCTTTGAGTGTTGAGTCAGCTGTGCTAGCTGGAGACACATTCTGTGGGTTATAAAAGGTCTGCAGCAGGATGGCTACTGTTTCCAGCGGGAGTTTTTATTTTTAATGAATAGTATGAATGAAAATTGGAGAGCTGAATGCGTTTCATGTTTCCTTTTACCTCTGTGTTTTGTAGCTCAGTGCTTAAAGTTGATTTCTAGTAGCCCAGGCTGTGACACAGAAAACCCCTGCAGTCCCTCTGAGTTATGTAACTAGTTTATTGTGGGTTGAGTTTAAAATGCTCAGAGTTTTTATGTGACAAATAAGGAAAAGACAAATTCAGGATATCCTAAGTACTTTAAGAGTTGAAGATGAGCTGAACTATTAGCCAGAAATTCCACACTTTGTGTAGTGACACTTTGTGTAGTGATATTTTACAACTATCCATACGGTCACCATGAAGGGCAGTCTGCAGTGCTCCTGAGATGTCAGTTAACAGACATTGCACCTAGCAATCCTTCCCGCACTCCTGTGACAAACTGGTAAGGATGGGTTCTTCACCAATCAAGTTCAAATAAATTGTTACTGACAGTAATGTTATTTAACTATCCTGAAGCACAGTGAAAAAGGTTGTTAAATAGACTTTGTTGTGATAAACTTGTATCATTTAGTCTAAATTGCTTTTTGGCATGTGCTTTTTTGTGAGGAAGCAAATAATACTCAGTTATATATCCAGTTCCATTCTAGATTCTTGAATGTTGCTGCCTTCTGTAGTTTGGAAACCTTTTGAAAAGGTGAATTGTAGTTTTGAGCTAGAATGTCTGCACATCAAGAATTACTGTGGTTTATGAATACTATAAGGAAGGAACTGTGGCTTCAAGGAACTGTAATTATTCATGTGAATGCTAATAATTGTTTTGCTACTGATACAGTCTACAAGATTATGGTGGCTCTTGACTAGATTCATTGCATTAACTAACACTCCTGATGTACACCAGAAATATATTAGAGTCACTCAACACACCCCAATTCCAAAGTACGCACTAGTTTGTTCTCTTAATCCAGAATGCGAACAATGCTGACACCTAAGACTAAAGTCCCACATGTACGGCAGTATTTGAAAACTAAAGAACTTAGGCCATAAAGTCAAATATTCGTTTTTAAATTGTATGTCATGAAGACAGGCATTTGAAATACTTCAGAATGTTATCTAGGCTAAAATTAGTTCAGTTATGCCATTCAACAGTTCACAACTTGTCACAGTTCAATTCCTACAAGAAAATGTAATGCACATGGCAAGTGAGGTGTGGAGAAGATGATTATCATAAACACTGCTGCACTTTTCCTCATTTTGTACACACAGCGTTATTTGGACTTGTAGAACTTTTCAGAATGTCACTTGTTGATACTGCAAGACATTATATTGTTAAATATAAGCAGAGCTGTAGCTATCTTTTTCAAGTCTTTAGCAATATCATTAAATGTGGTGGAAGTTGTTTTAAGTCTTGTAAACCGTTAGTGATGGTGCACAGATACAGGAGTAAAAGGCACCTTTTTCTTCATCTCAGCTAAATGTATGGAAGGCTTCGTTAATGGTTGAGTTTCTTATCAGCTGTAAATTGAAACTAAGCTGGGAATCATGGAGGAAGTTTAAGGAGGATGGGAAAAGATTTATGCCTTCCATAAGGAAATGGAAGAGTAACAGTGCTGTTATGGATGGTTGTTTATTTTTGGTATTACCTTGCTTTTCTTGTGTATCAAGATGAGTCTTGTGCACCAAAAAAATCTTGAAAACATTTTCATAAAAATTAGGGGAAAGCGTTAGTAGCATATGAGAGGCTGTGCTTGAAAAAGAAGGGAAATACAGATGGTGTATGGTGACATTTAACACTTAGCTGGAAGGAAGAATCAGTAATAGGAGTGTTTGTGTCTGTCTTCAGTGCCTGAAAGCAGTAGAAAACAAGCATTTTGAGTCATGTTTAATCATCAGCAAGGAATCCAACTTTTACTTTTCAGAATTTTTTAGTTATAATTGAAAGTGTGTTTTCTTGTGTCTGTCTTGGTTTAAAAAAAAAAATTGTTCCATAATATGGAATATAAATCCTTTTAGAAGAGGTCACTTTATTTTTCTTTTTTTCAAGGGCTTTGGACTGCTTGGTACGTTTCTAAAGTACTCATACTACTACCTTAATAAGATGATCTTCTTATGCCCTCAGTTCAGTTGTGAATAGCTGTTGGTCACCCAACCCATTAGCTAAGGCAAAACACACAGCAATTCCGCTTGACATACTTAATGAGAATTCTGAGCCTGTTTAATTTATCAGCCTTTAACATTAGAATACTTCAGCTAAGCTTCTGGGTTATGAATGTTATGTGCCGATTCTTTTGACAATACATAATGATCCTCATCATTGTGAAGCCTGTGAATAGAATAACCTAATCAATTCATTAAGACCAGAGAGGTCTGAATGCACTGACAATGCCATTGTTTACACTCTGAATGTCAGAGACAGAATTCATTTCTGGTGTGGTACCATAAACTTTAATATGGTAGCTCCATGAATACTTTCAACCTAAGCTAAACAAGTTATTTCTCTTGAGGAATGCTGAAATGCTACCCTGGTGCTCTTTTCTTTTCTTTTCTTTTTTTTTTTTTTTAAGTAATTATCCTTCTGATCAAGGTTTACATTACAGGAGATTTATAGAGACTGAGTTGTGCATGTGATTTTTATGGTTTTTGAATTGCTTTTAAGTGCAGATATGGATAATGTTGATATCTTTGCGGCTTGATGGAATTGTGGCTGTGTATGTCTCAGTATGACTTCAGATTGATATATTTTTCTGGAGTGATACATGTGATGAAATTGCATTAAGTCTGAGGATGTACTTTGAACCCAGAGAACATGACTGAAGTCATTTTGCTTGTTTTAAAGTCTTCCTGCTCTTGCAAATGAAATGATGAGATATTCAGAAAAGCTATACTGGCCAACTCAATCTAATACTCTAAGGGATGCCGTCCTGTCAGGGACTAATCAGAGCAGTTAAATTAGGTTCATGTGCTTAATTTCTTTTAAAGAATTGGTTCTCTCAGTGATGGTTGAGAAGCTTGACTACTACCAAGCTAGCTTATGCCACTGTAGTTCTGTCATGTGGCATTTCCTACTGTGAGCTATAGTTGTAATTTAAGACGTGAGTTGGCAAAGACCTATGTAAGGCTCCAGACCAGGACAGCATTGTGATTATTTGTTCACTTAGTTGTTTTAGGACACTTATTTGTCAACTTTTTTTGAGGCTGCTGTGTAGTTCTGCCCAAGGTTGCAGTAATAAACTTGGATAACTTGCAGCACTTACCTACAAGTGTTTACTTAGATAAACATCTTGTAGTATTAAATGGAAACTACTAGTCATTATAAAGATTTAAATTAAATGTGAGTAGGTCAATCCTGAGCTTGGAATACCTAATATTGCAATACAGCATTTGGAGATGCAATTCATAAATTTTTGTGATGTGTGGGAGTTTTCCTTATAGGAAAAGGATCATGCAACTTCAACAGCTTTATTTGTCTTAGGAGATTAATGAGAGTTAGTCCTGTTTCTTTGAAAAGTACTATTTTTTAAGATACTCTTCCATGAAGCTTAAACTTTTCCATATGTTTCTCTGAAAACATAGTCTATGGAGCTCTGCTGGTTTCTGTGCCAGTGTAGAGAAATGGAAAACATTGAAGGCTGGTGGTTCTTGATTGAGTCTATTTTGTTTTAGCACTTATGCCAGGTACAGTGCAAGTCCTGGACTATTGGATTCCATACCACATTCAGTTAAAATTGACCGTATGGTTGCTGAAGTCATGCTTATGGTAGCTCCTTTCTCATTGTAATTGGAGATAGTTGAGAGAATTTGGAAACTCTTGAAATATTGCTCTGTATTTCAGAGCAATAACTACTTGTATGAGACAGTCTGTTTGCATCAATAAGCAACTTCCTACACGAATCACTAAATTTGTGACTTAGTTGAGTTACTTAACCAAGCCAGTGAACTCTTCCAATGAACTAACACAATCTTCCTTGTTCTCTACTGTTGAAATTATCTAGGCTGGACTGCACTTTACACTTACAGGTATGTAAAATCATACTGCTTATATGTGAGAACATAAGGCAACAAATTCATGGTGCTGCTGCTCACCTTCCTCAGTTACTGCTGGAGGTGTTAGTAATGACATGTATTTATTCCTTAACCTCAAAGCATTCAAGTTTCAATGTCTTTCCTTTAACACAAACAAAATATGAAACAAGCAAACAAATGAACAAAAAAAACCTCTCAGCAGTGATTGCCATATTTCCTAGGAATCTGCAGACTTAGTGAGGAAGTGCTGTTTTCCAAGCTTTCACAACTTAGTTTTTGTTATTGTACATTATCTGTGTGTTCTGTCTCATTACACAGAGTATGAGGAATCAAAGCATGGTCAATCTATTTCCATGTTACAAGAATTACTGTTTTTGCCAGTTTTTGTAGAAAGCAAGAATTGTGGGGAAAAATGGTACAAGCAACAGGTATTCCAAAATGGGACTATTCAGGGTAACCCATAAATTTTGTCATCAACTTGTTGCCTACATTGTAATCCTAGATCTTTACAGGTTACTGTGTATGGTATAAACTTGGAATACATAGAGCATATGTGTAAGGTACGTATAGGAAGACTGGAGTTGGATGCAGTTTTTTCAGTGGTCACAGATGATCATGAAACACCTTTGGAACAGAGTTTAACTAGGAGCTACCATACTTCTAATTTGGCCACAAGTAGTTCTCTTCTATGACACAGTAATTTTTTTAAAATAACTTTGTCACAATGGCATGCATAATTTGGATCAATGCCCAGTAAATCTCAAAATCTTAAGTTCTGAATTTTTCTATACTAGTCCAGCTACTCTCAATGCAGTTAGCATTTTAAGAAATGTGATTACTGCGTCATAGTGCCCTTCTATTTATTGCGGCTGAATGGTTGTGTGACTTCTGACACTTACATTCATTTTTTAGTTTCTCAATGCTATCTAGCAAATATTTGTCACTATTATTTTCCTTCACACTTTACCTAATCCCCCCTTGTTTTTTTTGGAACAGCAGCTTTTATTCTCTTCAGCTCTTATGGGGGGGGGGGGAGGGCAGAAGTATATCAGATCTTATTTTTGTGTCTACTTTTACTAGAAATGTATATGTAATAAATATTCAAGGAAGAAATGTTTTCATTAAGTGGTCAGCAAATACCAATAAGACACAGGAGTTATTAAAAGGTGATAACAGTATGGAAGTTTAATGTCATTCCTTCCCTGTAGTTATAAGAGGTAGTTTGTTGAATATCTGATTTGCAGTCAAAATATGTTTCTCTACACATGAAAATCAGTAGGATTTGTCTTGTTGCCTTACGCTGATTTATAAATGAACAGTATTTTTGTTTTTCAGGGTGATATTTTTGTATTTTCAAGGGAAAGATAGTATAGAAATCTGTGAACAAAAAAACTGATATCAGGAAAATCTGCCTTGATTGTGATGATTACTATTAAATAGTATGAGACTTAGTTGTTCTGACTTCTTAATTTACTGATTCTATGCAAGATTATCATGTCCAACCAAACTAAGTAAAATCTAGACTTTTTTTCTCTGTGTGGATCATTAGATATGTTCTACTAATTCACTTTTTGTCACTCTAATCTAGATTGAAGGTATCAATCAAGTTTTGTCTGCCCTTTTAGAGTATGTGTTCATTGAGCTATTTCCATTTTGGTAAGTAGGAATTAAAATGTTCATCTCCACAGTTCATTTTCTCTTCCATGTGGGAGAGACCCAGGTGGAACGCTCACTGCAGTTACCGCAGTTCCAATAAAGCACGTAATGGAAATATATTTTAGTGAAGCAAAGAAAGAAATAGTTTAGACTACTGAAATTTTTGATGAGGTGAGGGGTGGGTTCATATGGACCCTTTCTCTCTGTAAGGAGTTTTTCCCCTCCTATGGTGTCATAGCAGGCTTTGCCTGACACATTATGACTACTCACGAGCAAGATAGGAATGTTAAAACAAACAAAAACCTCATGAGTTTCTTCCTCATCATACCAGGTTGAAAATAAAAAAAAAACCTCTGACTTTAAACTGAGCTGTTTTGATGGGAGAACGTTGCTTTCATACTATAGCCGCAATCAAATAATATATTCAAAAGCCAGGTGTCAAACTTCCTCTAGTCTGTAGAGTTTAGACATTCCCTCTATTTTCTTGTAAAACTGCATTCAAAATCAGTATGAACTCTAATGAAATAAATAAACTTCCCTACTATGCAGTATTGTCTCTTCAGCAATGACTTTCTTGCTTGTCAGTGTGTTTTTAGATGTACTGATATGTTAAAAGCCTTTTAAAAACACCATATGAGGTTTTTGCAGTGCAATATGCTAGATGAGTTCACATTTAATTTGGATAATGCCTGGAGCACGTTTTGATAAAATCTTTCATAAAAGATAGAATAAAAAATGTCACCTATTGCTCATTTATAATGTTTGTCATTGTAGGCTTCATATTTAGGTCAGATTAAATTGCAAGGAAAATAATGACTCATATCAGTAATCACAGTGCTTGTTCTGCAATGAATGAAATACTACTTAACTAGAAAAGTCTTAACTAGGGTAAGAGTTTAAAGTTACCATTATGCAAAATAGCTAATTGTGATAAAACTATGGTAGGTTTATATTATTCTCATATAGCCTCTGAATGAGTTTTTACTTATCTGATAGACAATGTTTACAAGTGTATAACAAATGGGAGGGATTGCATATCTTTATAAAATCCCAACTATACAGGTTGGAGAGGATATATAATGGTGATCTGGTCCATCTTGCACAACTGTTTATGTATATGTATGCTTACAGTCTCAACAAAAAATTTCATTTAGGAAGACTAAATTTAAGGAGAATGTCTTAATTTATTCCTTAAATAGTGTTCCTCAGTTTTAGAATTTGCAGGATAGTGCTTGCAAATGACAGGGATTATATGTTGCCTTTGGGTGGCTCTTATAGTCTGTCATGTGTTGACAAAAGCAAAAAAAAAAAAAAAAAAAAGAAAAAAACAGAAAAAAAAGATTTGCACTGCTTCTGGAGAGCAGTTAATCCCAGCTGCTGAGTCTTACAGCAGTGTTAGGATGCGTTTAGTAGCTTTATTTCCCCTTGAAACAGTCAAAATTGTGAGAATTCAGCTAAAAGCTGAAAGTTGTGTATGCTGGATAGTATTGTAATTGGTTTGTGCTTGGTTACAGTAGTGGACTCTCCAGAAGTTCAGGAGGATAAATAAATAAGGGCAAATATTTGGCCTATTGGCTTCATGTTTTCAGCAAAGATGAAGATGTATTTTCCTTCAATGCAAGTATTGATCTCATCTTTGTTTTGATCAATACTTAGTTCTTGACTCAATTAATCTCAATAGATATCCTAACAAAGATCAATATTTATTGACATTGGTAGGAATAATGTGTGGGGAGCAAATAATAGGCTTCTAAGAATTTTCTATCAGTGACTTAATGTGAATTCTAAAACCAGCAATTCTCAGTGGTGATAGTATCATATCTACTCTTAGAGTGATATTGAAACCATCCTAGCATTTTTCATATTCTCCTTGGAAGTGGTTTTACATTTGGCCTTTATGTATATTTTTTAATACAGACCTCCTAGGAACAGAGAAGAGGAGGCCTTTGGTAGATACACTCATTGTCCACTTTGAGACTTGAAATTCATGAGTTCCCAGCAGGGTAGTTTATTTCCCTTATTTTTCTTGGAATATGCTTACTGAATGTTAGAAAGAAGCTTACACCATTTGGGAGCTCGACACCACTGCTTTTGTGTGAGTTTATGCTGGGCAGTCTGCTCTTTGTGTGGTTCATCCTTCTTTCAAAGAGACTTTCTGAAAGATTCGTCTGTCTGAGACTGTCCTTTACCAGCATATGTCCTGGCTTTCTTCTGTTTGAGGTGAATATTGTGTTCCGCCAAAGTGGTGGAGAAGAATAAATGAGCTAAAATAGTGCCTACTAAAAAAGGACACATTTATCTTCATTACTTTCATGGATATTAACTATGATTTTTTTTAAAGAAGTTATTAAAGGAACAATATTGGTGACTGAATACTACAGGTCTATAGTATCTTTTAGTTCAGTATTCATACAAATCCTTTTTCATTAGATGAAGTTTGCACTGTACTCCAGATTTACCCTTAAATGAAGTCTGCAGCTGCACATTATTATGTGTTTTCCTTTCATGTATCTTCAGCCTACCTAAAGAGGAGGAAACATATCTTTTAAGTTTAGGCTTTTTGATAAGTAGGAAGTTAAAATGTAATTGCAGAGCTTGAGTTGAGAAAGAAATACTGAATGGAAGTTGAAAGCAGATTACTCTGAAAAGTTCACTAACTAAATTTGCTTATCAAAATATGAACCTGTGTCTTAATGATTTTCTGTTACTAGGCTAAATCCATTGGCTACATTATTTGTTGTCTATTAATTATTTAGTAAACCCCAAAGCAATTAACCTGCAACTTCAGATGCTACTTTACTAAATCCTTTCTGATCTCCCTTCATGTTAAGTCCTTATTGCTAGCTTGAAGAGATTAGTTATCTATTAGAGTATGTTTAATGTTTCCTGGTAAAAAGTTAAAAACTGGCTTCAGAAATTCACTGTTTTGGGATAAATTAAACTGAGATTCTGAAAATACGTTAAAAAAATCCTTTGCCCAATGATGGTTAGCAATTTAAGGAAGGAATTCAGATCTGTCTTCTACTTAGTACTAGTTTTCAGAAGTTTACAGAATGGCTTCAGTTTGGTGGGGACCTTTGAAGGCGATCTGAGCAGAGCAGGGACAGCCAGAGCAGACTGCCCAGATAAAATTTTATTATCTGCAAGGATGGAGCTTCTACAAGGTCTTTATCAACCTGTTCTAGTATTTGGCCATGTGTCTCGCTCCAATTTATAGGAGGGAGAGGAGGTTCTTTGAAATATATATGCCTGGTGTGAGATTAAGAAACAGTGGTTCAAATGTTGGTCCAACCAGTTTATTACAAATTTTAATAAGGGAGATGAAGAAAGGGGAGGACGGACACTATTACGGATTGGGGTGATGGGGAAGGGAAGGCGAGCGATAGAAAAGATAGGAAGAAGTAAGAATTGTGTAAAGCGGGGATAGTCACCACCAGGATCTGGCAGTAGTCCCGTTGCACGACATTCTGATGGTCTGAGGCGAAGGGCAGGAGCAGCGAGGCCAGTCTTGGGCAACGAGAGGGTGCAGGTACCGGGTGGGTCCAGGAAGAAGCTGCAGAGTAAGCCTGGGAGGAAGCAGCAGGTCTCAGGTAGCAGGCCCAGTGAAGTCCTTCAGCATGCAGGCCTTCTGTAGTGAGGGATCTGATAGCAGAAACCTTGAGTCCATTAGCATGCAGGCCTTTTGTAGTGGGGGATCTGATAGCAGAAACCTATCCTCGTGGTTGTTGGACCCTCTTTTATCCTCCTTTTTTCCTGCCTACGTGACATCCCTGGGTGCTTGAGCAAGAGTCATGTGCGTACCTCCTGAGATGGCCATCTTCCTCAAGATAAGTCCACACAAAAGACCGTTTCCCAGCCATTATCAGCAGTTTACTCCTCTCTCCTTGCACCTGGCCTTGTCCATCTGTGCTCCTTAAAGGATTTCACAACCCTTAGCCAGGACCTGTCCATCAGTGTCCTCCAGACAGAAGATTTCTCTGCCTTTGCCCAGGACTTGCCTGGACTTGTTCCTCAGCAAACTTTGAGTCAATCATATAAAAGAATAATCTCTTACACCATGTTCACAGTCAACAGTAATTGGGGAAAAAAAATAGAGGAATGGGTTGTTTCTAGTATGTCAGTATACTTGTGCTACTGTTTATGCATGCTGAAATTAAACCTGGGCCTTTTCTCTGGGCTGGTAAATTCTAGCTCTCTCAGCATTGAATATTAGGTGTGGGTAGTATGCTTCCTTGCTGCCTATCAGCCATTACCTACTATTTAAATATTGTATTTAAAAGAAACCAGACTTGGCATTTTAATAAAGAGAAATTGAAAGGAGGGAATTACTTTTGTGTAGCTTTGCTTTATCTTTCAAATGGTATTTGGGACTTCATGCAAGCAGTGGTGATGCCTGCTTATTATAGAACACACACAAACCTGAATTTTAAATGACATTCCAGATAAAAATAATAAAAACCTTCTGATGTGATAAAGGTGCCTATTCTTTAAATAGAGATATCCTTTCTGAAAGCTGGATGATAAAAGGTTTAAGATAAGATGCTGTCATTCCTGTTTACCCAACTAACCAGTCAGACTTCAGTATTACTACTCCCAAACACAGGGCAACACAGTGAGGGCATTTCTGATTTAATGTGGATGACAGTAATGCTTTTGAAGCAAATCTCTGCATCACCCTCAATACTGTGCACAAGTTCACAGTACAAAGTGTTTTGAGTATGACCTGGCTTCCTTTCAGCTGAAACAAAACTGGAAAATGCAGTGAGGCAGCATCTAATAACACTCCAGCTCAAAAAGGGTATACAGTCCACAGGTCTAGATAAGAAATAGTCAATTTTTGTTGCTTGCTTTGGTTTTTTTTAATTAAAATAATGCAACCTGAGAGGCATCTAGAATGGATGATACGTGCAGCACCAAGTGCACTGCTCCTCAGGTGCTATTTGGTGGGCTCACACAATGAGCTGTCAGAGGCTAAGCCAGTGAGCTTCTTGCTGGGGCAGAGGGTGGTTCCACACTGCTTCTTTCTCATGGCTAGCTCGTGCAATGTCTAAGGCTCATAGTAAGTACTCATTATTTTGCTCTAAATACAGGAGGAATAACAGCATTGCGAAATCCAAAGAATTAAAGCATAACTGCTAGTAATTTATTTCTTTTAAATAATGTACTCCCATTTTAATGTTTGATCTACTGCATTGTACTTTCTTTGGACTCAAGGTTGTGGAATTTCTGGAGATATCTTGAGTAAATACCTGTATTGTGTGTTACTTTTCTTTAGATAGATCAATTCAAAAGACAACTATTTAAATTCTCTTCAGACAGTGATTAGTCATAGACTGTCAACAAGTAAAAACAAGATTCTAATTATTAACTCACAGGGTATGTTGCAATTCATAATCAGTTATAGATATACTTGATTTTATAATTTCATAAAAATGTTCAAGTAAATTACAGCCTTGTAATGATTAGATGGCAGTTTTATCTTTAAAATTATCTTTGTTGCTAGTTAATATTGGCATAACATTTTCTTGTAAAATTGGTTGTCTTATCAAATATAGTACATTGTAAAGAGAAGTCCGCTAATGAAGAAGTAATACAGAGTGCAAGTTGGTGGACAGTTCATAAAAAAAAAAAATTAAAAATCACTCCTTGGACCCATTTTTAATCCCAAGCTATTTGTGGAATATATACTAGTCATCTTTTGACATTTATTTCTGATGCTGAATAAAGACACTGTTATAATGTGCTTCTTTATCGTAGCTATTGGTGTCCCAGGTACTGAATGTTCCCATTGCACCATGCCTTGAAAGCAGATGGTATAAGCACAGCAAGAGAAAGTGGGATGAGAATTCTATTCAGTGGGCTGGGATGCAGCAGAAGGCTAGTGACAGGTTTATATTATCTAGGAGATAGCTCAGGACTGCCCAAAGTCATTTGCCAATTTCATTGTTTGGTTAAGTCTCTATCCTTCTGAAGTCTTCTACCTAGAAGTTCCTTTTAAGTCATTTCTTCCTCTGTTAAATTATTTTGAGGTACATAGTAAAAACCTACATTTTTAGTAGCTGTAGGGGGAGATAGTATAAGATGATGCTAGAAAAGGTACCAGGCTCAGTATTTCTACTAGCAGTATCTGAGATGCTGATAGTACTGGGAGGTGATTTAGAGTAAGAGGACATTGCAGTAGTTGATTAATGTTTACTATATTTGAAGTTGGAACTTTCTTGACCAGTTTCCTATCTAAAGTCATGTTCTCTACCTATTCGACTCTCAAGAGTTCTCCCATTAAGTTAGGAACTGATGGGCAATTACTGTGCTCTGACATACCTCCCTCTGTTTTCTGTAGTGTCTGTGAAGTATCATGGAACTCATGCAGCGGATGAAAGAGGTAAGGGCAAGTCCACCAATTTTGAACCTACTGTGCACAGGCAGCCAGTATCCCTCAGACAATTCCTCTTCTGCAATCTTCTCAGCTTCTCCAGTGTATTTCTTTCTCTGTGTGTTACTTAGGGCTTAGGTCCTTTGCTGATGTTTTTAAATTACTGTTTATTATTATTTCTCTCTCTCTCTCTGTGCTTCTTTTCAATCACTGCCTCTGATGAAGATTTGTAATAGTCTCTGACTTGAATTCTGCTTCTGTTGTCATTTGATCCCCTTTTTCAACATAATGTCCCCGAAGTTTAAAAAGAAAAACTTTTCCATGTGACATTTTGTTCCTATGTTGCCTTGAAGCTTCAAAAAAAAGTTGAAAAATACTTGTTAATTATGAAACTTGATATAACCACTGCCTTAAGTACTTATTATCTCTACCCAGTATATTTTTCCTTTAGCTCAGTTCTGATGGTGTTTGGGATCTCCTGACTTTAATTATTTCTGTGGTTCAAAATTCTACACTACTATTTGCATCTGAACTCCAGTAACTTGGACTTTAATCTGACTTTCCAGCCAAGCAATTCATGGCCTTTCCTTCTAGAATGAGCTGAGAAGTGGTGTGTACAACACAGTTGTATTGGACAGTGTATAAGCCTTTCACCATTGTAAAACCAGAGGATATTACGCAGAATAAAAGTGGTCAAATTTCTAGCTGCTGGTCTCTGTTTTATCTATTTTACTCTCATTGCTGCCATTCTTAAAATGAGGTTCTCAATATCAAGTTCACTGGTAACTAAGAACAGAAAAAATGAGGGATAAAAAATTCTCTGGGAAGAAGCCAGTTGAATTAAATTTACTGGCACAATTGTATCAGATAATTACTTAGATCTGTATAACCTGTGAGGACTAAGAGAAGATAATGAATTTGATGAACATATCTGATAATTAATGTTATTCTAGCCAGGAAAAATAAGTATTCAGCAATATTTTTTAGTCTCTAGCACACTGAAAGACCCATTGTATGGTCACCACAGAAAAATCTGAATAAATATTGTCCCATTCTCTTAAAAGTGAAAGAGGGTAATATGCTGTGAAATGTGGAAACAACACAGCATTGAGGAAAGGAAAGAAAGAGACAGCAGATGCTGTTTTCCAGACTAAATATTCTCTGATGCACTCTAGGGACCTCATTTAATCAAGCATCATTCTCACACTTCATCACGTATATTATTCAGAAATGATGAAAAATTCTGGCAATAAATTAGTCATTTATTTCGATTAAATGGTTTTGAAAATTTATTATTCTTCAAGCTATTTTGAAAAATTTAGTTTTTCCATTATTTCTTCCAGAGGCTTCCAGCTCAGCTTAATCAGAAGCTGCTACTTGCAGAGTCCCAAAGGTCAGGACCCTGCCTCTTCTGTTTAAAGGTCTTTTTTTTTTTTTTAGGGACATAACTTCTGTTATTTCTATGTCTGAATATCAGATTAAACATGTATCTTTTGGAGTTCTATGATTTAAGGGAATCTCTATAACAATCCTGTGATTAAGAAAACCAAACTCTTTCTGGTGGGTGGGTGTGTGGGTGGGTGGGTGTTTAAGTGACTTAATCTAAGAAGGCCTCTCCACCAAAATAATTTCCTTCTATTTCTTCATCCTGTTGGTTACTGGTTTTCCCTCCCCTTTTACATCATCCACTACTTTTTACCCTGTGTGCTTCAACTTTTCTATACTATAATAATGGTTCAGCATAACTAGTTGGTCTCTGGAAAAGTACATTTAATACTGTCTTGAGGAGAATTTGCACAGAATGACATGTTTTGGGGCAAGATCTGTCTTTCGTAATAATACAGGGTGGGGTCTTATCTCACATGTTAGCAAGGCAGCCATGAGTTTCTACTAAGCTGTGATTAAGCATGAGACACAGTTCATGTATTTGTAAATAGTAGCTCTTATTTTGGATAGGAGAGTTTAAATTAGTTTAATGTAACTTACACAGCTTCCATACTTGGTGATGTCTTGGTGATAAATTGGACAGTCTTGTGATGAACTATATTTATCCTGTACTTCTGACAGTACACACTGTACTCTGCACACTAATCTACCCCTAAGCACATGGAGCCTTTGCCAAGTATTACTTAGTGAAGAAGAAAAGGAAGCACTGTACATAACAAACTAAGTTGGATTAAGGTGTTAGAAGTGGGAGGGTTAGAGAGGTTGTTACAGAAAGATTCTGTATGTGTATATTTTGTGTACACATTTTCACTTAGGCATCAGAAATCTTATTTGCCAGTAAGTTTCTTATGTTTACCAGGAATAGGAGTCACTGTCAATAATTTTTTTCCCATCTTTTTGTTGAAATTCCTTTCATTTTAAAGGGAAATAAACAATTACTTTCCTTTAGAGAGGATAAATAAAGCATAATTTCTATGTATTTTGTTTTAACAGAGGAAATGTGCCTCCACAGAAACTAAAATAGGAAAAATATTACAGATATTACAGAATACAGTTAAGTCATTGCATCTTGATGGAAGTTAAATTAGTTGATTAAAACTTATTCTGTCAAGAAACAGTCCTTAACTCCTGGACCTTTCCTCTAGACTTAATAGGTGCTTTGCAGTCCATCTTCACTGTCACCCAAACATTCAGCTAAATGTTAGTCTCCTAGCTATTTGTTTGTGAGATGCTGTGCATCCCATTAGCCATGGTTGTCTTGTTGCAGAAAGGTAGAGGTGGTGGGAGGCAGAATTCAGTAATAGTTTGCTTTCAGTCTTTTTCCCTGTAACAGTGGCATGGGATAAGGCACATGGAAAATGCTTTTGAAGCTGTATAACTGGTTACTTTCAGAATGCTCAACTGTTGTATGAACTCTGATCTGTCTGTTCCTGGAGAGCACTGAAATACTTTCAGCTTCAATTTCATACTAGTGTTCTCTTTATTTTGAGATCTATATTTTTCATCCTTTTATTCTGTCATCTGCTTTCAGAAAATAAGGAAATTCCAATTTAAATATGACTAAATGCAGTGATTTTCTTCAATACTGTATGAGTAGAAGTTTTAGCACAGAATAATGAACTTGACATGCTGTAGTGTGGTGGCTCACCATGAAATGTGCTTTGTTCTTAAGAAATAAAAGTGGGTCCTCTCAATTTGATTTTTCATTATTTCAAAACACAAGTCTCTGAGAAGCCTTCACTGTGAAAATCCAGTTGGGACTGCACTGCAGAAATGTGGGAGATCTCCGTATTACTATGCAGTTACTGATGTGCTGTGAATCACTGCAGTGAGCTTCGTGAACAAGAAGTTTGTGTAGGTAATGTAGTGTTTCAATGAACTAAGTGATCACATTAACAAGGAGTTGAACTGTGATCTTTTAGACTCTGTTCTGTAATTGAAATGAGAAAGTATTTAATGATGTGTTCTGTGATACTGTAAAAGTTCATTGCAACTGGAGACCTAGGCTTAGAAAATACTGGCACCAATTTGTACAGTATGTGATGGATACTTAATGTCTTTCTATAGCATATTTCTCCAGCAAGCATCTAGTATCGAATGAAATACAAAATGTAGGGGAACTTGAGAGCTTTTCATTTGCCAGTTTTCATGCCTGCGATCCAAAGAGGTCAGAGGTAGCTTTTAAAAAAATACCTTAGTGCTTCTAGACAAAGAGGAATTTAATACTTTTTCCAGACTTAGGAGATTGAAATCCTCATTTGCAAGCAATAAGTCAATCACCAAGCCTCTTACAAGGAGGCAGAGGAAGTATTCTCCAATACTCTTGTGAAGCAGTCCCAATTAGAAAGGACTTTTCAGATCTCATGAAATGGTTAAAGAAAAAATCTCGGGAAGGAACACTGTGATGTGACCTATTGAATAAAAGCAGCATCAAAATAAAAGGTGTAGGTGTGCTCCAAACACTGCATGTATATGTGCAATTGAATAATTGGTGAGTGAGAAACTGGTATATACAACCTTTAGGTTGTGAGTCCAACCCAATTGTCTCAACTCAGTTTATTAATCTGTACTGAAGTTAGCATGTAACATCCAAATAGTACTGTCAAAAAACAGTGAAAATGTTCTGGGTTAAATCAGTTAAAGCTCATTGCGTCTTCGGGTACTCTGGATTTTCTGAGTTTAGAAGAAATTGTTTTGAGAAAGAACCAATTTAATTTGTCGTATAAGGAAGAAAAAATTCATTCTGCTAAGATGCTGTATTCTGTGCCTGACCATACAATATTGTTACTATAAGACCTGCACAACTTGAAGGCTTTGTTCATTGGTGATATAATCTTAAGCTTCCCCGAAGGCTTGTCATGTTCCCCAGAAATATGACAAGATGAAAAAATCACAGCATAAAAGAAGAAAGGAAGTGAATATTAGTAAGAGGCAAGGTTAGGGTTGGGTGTAAACATGAACCGAGCGGTCAGTTCAAAAAGCTATATCTTTGGCCATATCTACTAGAGTTAAACACAATCTTTTCATCCAAACACCTTAGCAGACTGGTCACAATATTTTCATTTATTAGGCTTTGTGCTTTTAGTAGGATTTAGTTCAGCATTATGTTCTATAGGCTAAGCTTTGACTTAATGTTTTAATTCAGACATGATTCATCACATTGTTACTTGATAAAATATCATTTTTCTGATAATGTGAATATTTATTTATAATGTTTATAAATCACTTGTCTAGCTCTTTCTGAATTCATGACCACTTGAAAGCTGTACCATGGAAGATACAGGCACATTTATTGAGACCAACATAATAGAGAGTGCTCATTTGTCTTTCTGTCACATCTTCAACTCATATCTTTCAAAAAGAGGAACGACTTATATGTCCTGCTGCAATGGTTTACCTGCATCTGTCTGTGAGCTGCCATTCCTTACTAACAGAGTCACTTTATCTGCGAGTATGGTGTGGCATCATGGTTGGAAGCTGTTACCACATCTAGGAAAAAAAAAAAAGATACAGCAGATTGCAGACTGGACTCAGAAGGCGTGTGTTCCTTTCTGTGATGGTACCTTTCCTTTTCTGTCTTTAGATTACTGTAACTGTAATTTCTTAAACTTCAGCTAATGTGTTGATTGTGCTTGATATCTTCAAAGCCCAAACGTTTAAATTCCATGTTAAAGTCTGTGCAATATTTGCATTGATGGCATGAGTAGATTACCTTGTTGTTCCTAATTATATATTGTGTAAGGAAGCAGTCCACTGTGATGGTTCAGTTGCAACATGCTGTTCTGAGTGTTTTGAGAACTTGAAATTAGCGATGACACTACTTCTGCTGAACATTACCATCAGGATATTATTTACTCAGTATTATTGCCATACACCAGTCAAGGCTGAAGGTAGCTCATCAGGAATTGGTTCACTAGACAGATAACAATATATGGCGGAGAACTGCAATACATGACTCTGGAGTCAAAAAACCCCAAGTCTGGGTTCTATTCATCCTGCTTTTTTCTTTTCCTCTCAGGCTTATTTCTGAAAACTTTTTTATTTTTTATTTTTACCAGACCCAAAGAGAACATAACTTTTTTTTCTGAAAATACTGGGGATTTGAGGAAAAAAAAAAAAAAAAAAAAGCGTGTTCTGTAAGCAGACCCAAAGCTCCTCTTGCTTGTCACTGCCCACTCAAACTTACCATCACTTGCTATATTTAAAATATTGTGCAACAGATTTGTGGGTATCCAGAAGTATTTTTTTGCTGTTCTTGATGATGTGTTGTTCTGAATATAATCGCTAAATCTAAGAATTATTGGCACTGCATGCACCTAATGCTCTTTGACTGAACAGATGGCTTATGAAAATGTGGGATGACTTACTAGTCCTGAAATGATTCATACCTCTGCTAGCTAAACACATGGCTACCTTTCATCACTTGTGCTGAATCTAGGAGCTGGATTAATAGCCCAGGTTTTTAAGTATTTGCAGTTCTTTAAACAGCATATGCTACCAGCATATTTTCTAGTAAGGTATGAAAACCACAAATGTAAACTGTTTTATGTGCTTTCAGAGGCTTTTTTTTTGGGGGGGGGGGGGGTTATTACCTCAAACTTTTTTATCATTTCAGTTATGTTGCTTTTCAGATCAATATCATTCGTATGATAAAGAATGACATCCTATTCTAAGTCTATAAAAACGTGAGTCTGTTTGTGCTTAGCATTTCCATGCTCATCTTATTTTCTTGTTTAGGTGGATACCTTTCCACTTTCTTGCTTATTTTTCTTGCATTCTCTCTCATGTTTCCACCCCATCTCACTTTCTTTCCCTTGCATGCTTTCCTTGTCTCTCTCTTCCCATCTGTTCTCAAATAATCAATCTGCTTCTTTGTTGTTCCCTTCATTTGCTGTACCTCATGTAGCACTGTCATCTGCACCTATTTATTTCTCTTCTGTGTATTTTAGCTTCTGTCTGTCTTACGCTGCCTCATCATAATAACTCCTTTATTAGAAAGCATGTGAATTCTACTAGTCTTAAAATCTGTAGTGTATTGACCTGTTATCTCAAACGGTTCTAGCCACAAATGAGGCAATGATGTGTTTCACATACAGAAAGTCACAGCCAAATTACCTTTCCTAAATGGTAAATATATTCCGAATTGTCAGTGTAATTTTTGCTTCAGAGTGCTGGAACAATGGAGATGATTAGCCAATTAGGGGGAAAAAAACATTTATTGTATTGTAGCAACATTCATTTAATTCACTGAATTTACGTTCATACCACCGATCTCTGATCAGGTACAAAGTAATGATGTATCCTAGTATCATTTAGCTGTACCTTTTAGAAACATCTGCAACCCAACACAGACATTATAAGAGGACATTACAGGGAAGAAAAAGCATCAAGATAATTGTCCTTGCAAACTGCAGGAATTAGGATTCAAATTTTCTTGCGTAATCTACAGTTGTTTAAGAATTTATGTATTGGCAGATGTATCTCTTACTGAACACAAACATGTACCAAAATGTGGGGTAACTTAGTGGTCCTGAAATGTTGCATACCTTGGTTACATGAATTCCTGACTATTCCTTATCAGTGTCCTGTGAGGACACTTGAGCTAGGTTTTCAGTAAGAAATGCAAGAAGTAATGTGCATTTCCTGAAGATTTCGTGGAATTCTGTGTACCCAACCTACTTACAGTTTCATTATTAAATGCCTGTCTAAACTGGGTCTCTTTTTGTTTGTTTCAGGGCAATGAAGGGGTACTGTAACAAATGGGGAAACTGCTTTTTGTGTTGGGACATTGGCTTTCTTCCATGGCATATTTAGTAATGTAAAGAATACGCTGATGGTTAAAGAACATATTTTAAAAAAGAAAAAAAGGGGGGGGCCCACAAGTGTGTAGTGCTTTGGGAGAAGGTAATGCTTTAGGTAATACTCTTTTCTAATTCAAAAAAAGGCCATGTGTCAAGGTTCACATCTCCAGGGCTGTAGAGGTGTCAGACTGCCCACTGGGAGTGTTGCCCTGTTCTCAGCCCATGTCCAGACATGAAGGCTTCTCTCTGCAGACCCTTGCTGGTTGCCCGCATGAGGATGGCTGTGAATGCCAGCACCAGCATTGTTTTCCACTTCTAATGGTTTGGCCAGTGGTCTGTGCCCACCTGCCTCCAGCCCACCTACAGAGCGCAATCTCAATACTTGTGACAGAGTTGAAAATGAAAATGTTTTGGAAAAGCGAAAGAATTTTCTTTCCATGTGCAAGATATACATGGATAATTAGCATAGTTAATTAGCACTATTTAACAGAGTTGGGCAACTAAAATTGGAAGCCAAGTAAAGCCTATAGGGATTAATCTTCAATATATCAATAGGATTCCGATGAGCTTGTTTGTATTTACTCTGGGTAAAGGTTTTGCGTCCTGTTTATGGTCTCGTAGCTTACTCCTGAGCCAAAGCAGATTCCAAGTACTTAGCAGTCAAGGGGCAGGAGTTCCAGAAATGCTTCACTAGTCTGGACGTAGATTTGGTTTTCAATTCAACGTAAATTCCTGTGTTATTTTTTTTTTCCCATCCTCTCTGCCATGGTGATCATGTAAGGTGCCCGAAGATATTTCACTGTGCCTCTTTCTTGGAGAGAGTGTACTAACCACAGCTTGCTACCCTAGTAGCAACTTGCTAAGCTGGTTGTGGTTTTCAGTCCTGAGAATAGTCAGTAGAGCTCAGGTAAAATGCACTGCAGTAGCACTGATAGTGTTATAATACCTTGTATATTCACCAGTAACTATTATCAGTGTTTGCTTCCACATGCTTTCTGGGCTAGGCTTGCTAAAGAAACTCTCAATTTTATATTTGCCACATTTTCTACTCCTTTACTCTACTGAGGTTCTTTCAATACTTGCTTATGCCTGTAGAGGTTAGGGATTCTATTACTGTATATGATCTTGCCCTTAACCTTTAAAAACAAAAACACAACCTTGATCCATGCTATTAGTACAGGCTAAGTAAATAGTCTAATCTTGTTTTCTACCAAAATCAAAGAAATATAATTTCATGGCTACATTGTGAGGTTCTTTACGTAAACTAGCACTCTCACTCAACATCTTAAATGCCTATCATATTATTATTAGTCAGTAGCAGCCCAAAAGTAAAATAATAAAAGGAAATTACTTCAAAGAATGCTTTTGTAATTGTAGGAATGGGGGGAAGCAGTTGAGGTGTGTAAGTTTTCAATAGTGACTCATGTGCTGCAGATATGTTATTATTGTGAGTTCTAACAGTTCTCTGTAGAATCAATTATTTACTCTATTTACCTATGTTACTGCTGTGACAACGTAATTTATGACATCCAAGCACCAAATTGCAGGGAAGTGAGGTCATGTATTGTAAGTTGTCTGACATTACCAAGTGCAGGGGGTTTGGAATTGAATTATCTTAAGGGTCCCTTTCAACCTGAACCGTGCTATGATTCTATGGTACTAGAGATGATATGCACATTTCTGTTTTCATCCAGTTCATTCCCTATGAGGCATGAGCACTCAAAGTAATCTCCAGCTTCATTAGTCAGATGGTTCCAGCTATGATCAAAAGTGGTAAATTAGGTTTCTGCAATCTGTGCTTTTGGATGATGAAGGAACAGATCCTCAGCTGGTGTAAACTGCAGAAATCAGTGGATTTATAACAAACTTGTTCCATAATATGCCATCCAAAACATCCTCTGAAGGGCAATTTATGACTGGAGATTAAGGAGTCTGTCTAGTAACTGAAAGTGTAGCTTGAGCAACCAGCGTTCAATGAAAGCTTAGAATTGGATCCAGACTGATCCAGACTATCTCCTTCAGGCTTCTCTCTGTTCAGTTTCAACCCTTATTTGCATCTAGCACATTTTTTATTCCAGGATCATTCACATGAGAAGTGTAAACATTTAGGAGACCATTTCATTAAAAACTTACTTAGCTTGGTATTATTGTTGCTTTTCTCAGCTCTGAGTTTTATTACTCATAGATTCAACTAACTTGTTTTTACCTTGTTTAGTGAGGAAGTGCCACACTTTTGATTTGGCCACGTTAGTGACAGTCAATGATGTCTTTGGTTGGTTGTTCATTATGTTGCGTTATGCCTATAAAATCGTTGTCTAGTTCTTAGGTGGTACACGTATGTCATAAAATGTTACAGTTAGTAATGACTGGTGATCACAGTAATGGAGCAAAATCAAAGCTTCAACAAACACTTTGTCCTTCAATATGGATATATTCTTCATAAGATTTATCACTGGCACTAATATTTATGTATTTACTATTTCTGCAGCTGTAGTGTTGAGGAACTTTTGTCAGAGGGAAAGTTTCCTTGGCAGCCCTCCCAGACTTTTTCAAGGAAAAAAAGATTGCAATTATTCATGCAAGTCTGCTCAATTTCTTAACATAACTTCTCTCTTTTTTAATGCATCATATTTGAACATTTCATTCAAACTGATCGCAGAATTACAAAGAATATTTTAAGCAATTCTCTTACTAAAATGTCTCTTTTCAGGAACAATGTTCTTTTCAGGAACAATATTGAACATATTTTCCATTGCTTGAAGTCTCAAGCAACTTTTAATTTATTTCTAATTATAGTATTATTAATGTATGGTTTATGTAACTATATACTTGAAAATGCCTGTCTTTTAATATCAGTAAGAAAGCCTCATAGAGACCTTTTGTATTTCCATTTTCATAATGTATAAATATCCTGTTCATAGTGGATAAATATCAGCCACAGTTCAATGTCTTCATGTACTTTAATTGCTGAAAAGATAGACAGGAGAAAATGTGGCACTACTAACAGCTGTCTCATAATTCATAGCTCTTATTATTCACCAATTCCCAGACAAATTCTAACTAATTAGTTTTTTCTGCTTGTTTATCCTTAGTGTATGTGCTTGACACCCTATTTAATTGCTGCAGTTGCCCATCTCAACGTGATACTTCCTTAAATTTTCTGTTGTGAACCTGCCTGCTTCATCCTCTTTGCATTACTAACATAAATGCTAGAAAAGGTGCTAAAAGCCTATGCACTGGGCCTTTGTTACACTGTCAGTCTGCATACATGTAATTCCCAGATGGGAGTTGCATCTGTAATTCCAAAGATCTTGTTCTATTGTATATCATAAGATAGGTGACAGTAATTAAAAATGTGACAAGAAAAATCAAATCACCTCTGATGTTCCCTATGAAATTCATGCAGAATAGAAGGTGTTCTGTCCAGATAAATGAAAAATGAAAAGGATCATGGATAATTTGGCTTGGACAAAAGTGCAAGAGAAGAAATAAAATTAGCAAATATGTGGCATGAAAGAAAAATAAATAACCAGAACATGCAAAGAAACTATAAAAAAAATTATTCTTTATATGTTTTAAAAACTCCTGACAAGACAGTAACACACAGATCCATGCTTGCCCTCATACCTACATTGAACATGAGAGTGCAGGGCCTTGAGCAAGCAGGAGCTGAGTGGAGTGCATGGCAGTTGTGCACCTTATCCCCCAGCTGCTTTTATATGAGTAAATGCCAGGAAATGAGTCTGTGTGATGTCCCACAGAGCTGTGCTCTGTCATATCTTCCCCACCAGGGTTCTGACTGTGAGCCCGGCCACCTCCCCAGCGTCTGAGGGAGCGCAGGGCAGACACCACACACCCCAGGCACTGCTAGCTTTTTCTGTGTTTCAGGGAAGGGTAAGATGTAACCCCATGAGCGTGGTCATAGGGCTGACCTGCAGGCTCCTCTGCAACTGAATGCTTCTGCCTGCTTTGTGCACACAGTAAGGCCAGGTCCGAATCAGTGTGCTCTGGTATATCTCTATCTGATGTGGATGTTTCTGCAAAGCTTTCCCTTCAGCTGTTGTCCTGGGACCAGTATAAGTATGGCTGGATCACGTGGCTAAATCTTCTCTCTCTCAGCTCTTCAGTAGTAAAATCATATTTACTTGAAATGGATGGGAGGTCTGGTCACTTGCTGTCATGTTTCATAGAGTATATAACAAGTCTAGATCCGTTGTCAAGAAAATTAAATGAACTTACTATGTCTGGATGACCTTCAGGAAAATGAGTAACTATTCTGTAAGCTTTTCATGACATATACTTAATATTGAAGAATAGTAGGTATTCCATCAGAAAAAAAACAACGATAAACTTTTTTGCCTTTAACCTCTGCATAGTGCTCAAAATTCTGCTTAATGTTTGGATCATTTGAATCACATGTGCTTACATATTTCCCTGACTTTTTATTTCACTTTGGCGTCTTACACTCATTGGGTAATTGGTGAAATTACAGTTTCTTCTGAACAGAAAGTAAGATTTGTGTTGCAATTAGTTGAATTGTGTGTAAAACAGTGTCCACATTTTACTATTATAAAACAAGTGTATGTCATATAGCATGATCTGCATGGAAGTATGCTTCTTAAAATACAAATATTTTATTGCTAGCACCACGTGTTCCCCAGAAATTGCTACAGTGTTCCTGATAGTAATACTAAAATTAGGTTAATCAGACCTGACAGAGAACTGCAGTACAGGGAGTGGTATATTAATTTCAACTACTCTTTTTCTGTCCTGTCTTCTACACACACAAGAATAAAGAAAAGACAAAGGAAAAAAACCCTCCATAAATGTTTTAACAATGTTTTAAGACAGTATGTTGGGAGGAGCAGCAGAAAGCAAGAGAACAATGAAACAATAAAAATTCAATACTAACAGAATCTGTCAACCCTGAAACAGTGAAAAGATTCAGAGTTAGAAAAGTCTTTGTCTGCCATTTTTACAGAAGGAAATAGGGAAATCAATATTTATTTCTTGGTGAGTGCCAGCCCTGGCATGTGGTATTGATATTTTTCAACAGGATAGAAAGATTTTTCACAACAGGACTTTCACTCTTCCACCATTAGAGAATCTGTGCATTAGCTTGGATATTACCTGGCACCACTGCTCTTGTTTAATGTGTTATTTTGGGGATTTTTATGTTAGCTTTATTGATGTCACTAGTAAAATGTTTTGAGTTGCTATGGCTGTGCTAATGCAAATGAATGAAGGGAAGGCTCCCAGCACTGCACCTCACAGGTGACTGCCCATGGACATATTTGCATCCAAAAGGTGCCCGGCAAAATCATGCTCGCCGTGGGCAACAGAAGCTGCTTTGTCTACACCACAGTCCTCAGGCATTTGCTGTCTGAAGTATTTTCTTTTGGGCACTTTTAATAAGTTTCTGATCTTGTTGCTTTTCTGCAGCCCTTGATTTGTAATCCCCATCTGTGCGTTCAAGTGGCATGGCTAAGATAGCTTTTTTGAGTTGCTATTCAACCTTGACAAACAGCTGGAATCTCCCTAATGTCAGCTTATTTTCTGAGCTCCAAATCTGTAGGGAAGGGAGTACACCTGAAAAAGAAATATATCCTGAACTGGTCCTATACTTGCCTTTGTAAATGCTCTGTTTGTGGCCCCTAGTTTTCAGTGTACCTTGTGACCTAATTGCTTTTATACACCTTCTGTGTCATCACTCAATCACTGCAGTGTTGAGAGCGAGGTCAAAGAAAACAGTCATTATATCTGGAATGGATGGAATATAACTTACCTCTGTTAAAGTGAGTAGAAAAGAATCTACTGATATAAACAGTGCTGTAATAAGCTCTTACCTATTGGAACTAAACTCTCATCCACCTTTCATGAGTAAACTTCTCCAAGAGTCAGTGTTGGACTTGAGGGGTAGTTTTCAGACCAGAAGGTCTGAGCCCTGCTAACCATGAGGTGCCTCTCATCCTCCCACACAGGGACTGTAAATTGGACTACTGGAGCACACAGCATATCTCATTTGGTAGCAAAGCAAATCTCCCTCTTTCTCCCGCTGTTTCAAGCACTCTGTACTTATACACTATTGTTTTATTGGATTTGTGCCTTCCAGTGTGCTTCAGGCACTCCTGAACAGCCTCTGATTCAGGAACATTTTTTTCCATTGCTGCAGGCTTGCAAGATCAGCTGTGAGTTATTTTATCTTTCCTCCAGAGAGCTAGGACTGCTCAGGGTTAGACTGGAAAATGTTGCTATTTAAAGCCCAGACTATATTCCTGTTGTTATCACCATCCCTGTTTTCACCACGTAGCTCTAGGTGAATTAGTGGAAATTAAGCACAGATTTTCCCCCAGAAGATCAGCCAGGATTAAACATTGTTTTCTTTCAAAGAAAGAAATGAAAAATCAGTCTCTTTGTGATGCTGAGTTTGACCTGTATTATATTGTTTTGATTTTAGGGAAGGGAAAGATTCATGCTCCTGTAATTTCTATTACAGTTTTTCCAAAATTGCTTCAGCAGAAGTCATTGAGTGAACAGAACTAGAATCAAAAGAAAAGAATTTCAACTGTCCCAACATGGAATTATTGATGAATAAATGATCTTCGGGAGGAAAAATTAATTCCTTCTTCCCTGTCAAATATTAAAGCTACAAGAGTTTTTGGCTGAAAAATGATTTACTTTAGGTGCATATGAAATCTCTTCCTAAGCAGAGACTCACAATTACGTGAATTCAGAACATGAGCATAACACTGACACCAGGTTTGCCAAGAGCATTTGAAAAGTGACCTCTAGAAAGTGTTTAAATTTATGTGAGTTAAATGATCAATGTGATCACTAAAACTTAACATCCATCTTAGTACCTGAAGTTTGATTTCCTTGTCAGAGATGTGCAAAAATAAATCTCCTAATTGTTAGGAGCGTTATTGCTAGCAGTTTTACTCAAGAAAGGGTGATTACTGACAAGACCAATCATCGACATTCTGAGGTTAGAATTAGATGCCTGAAAGATGTTTCTGACCTATGTTAAACTAAGACAGCAAAAAAATCGATGATTGGTTTACCCCAGAAGCAAAAGAGAAAGTAAAATCAGCTGAAGGAAACGTGAAACACTCTTACAGTGCTGAACATCCAACAGTGAGTGGGTCATCCATGTGAAACCAATGGGAGGATTTCCACCCTGGGTTTTTAACATCTCAGCACTGGGGGGTTGATCTGTTGGAATCTGATTTTTCTTCTAAAACAAATGCCTTGAAATGTCTGGAAACATGGCTCTCAAAACTTGGATATGAAGTGTCCCTATGAGACATCTGAGTTGTTTTTTATCTTACTGAAGCTCACATCAGTTTTTCAAACCAAGATGCTGATTTCTTGTTGTCATTTGTCTTGCTAGAGATATTAATTTAATTTCCTGATGCTCTGTATCTATCTATTGATTATTTACAAAACTGTTCACATGCACATTCAGTTCCTGCCTCAGGGTTCCCTGTAGCCCACTGGTTAAGAGAGAGCAGGGGGGAAAAAAAGTGGAAGCAGCTTAGTAGGGAAACCTTTCCATGTTCAACAGTTTCCATCACAGATACCCAAAGAAAAATGCCTTAGGAAGTGCTCCCTCATTGTCTCTGATCAAAATGCATCTGCTGACAGCTCATCTTCAAACACTTTGCACAACAGATGCAGGTTGCTTGTTGTTTCTGTGCTACCTCCTACAAGCAGCAGCCACAGGACACCTACCATTGTCTGTTCTCTCATCAAAGGACACAGAGAATTGCCACCTGCAGTGTCTTTAGAGGCAAAACCAGTTGGAATAAAAGAATGAGCAAATTTGCATGATAAGCTTCCCAGCAGCCACAGGAGGATGGTCTTTAAGGAAACAGGTAATTTTTCCAGGCTTGCCTTACTAAAACACTGAAGATGAAGGAAACCTCTTGATGATACAACTGAGGTTTTCCAGTGCTAGTCTCCTGGTTTAACTCTCAGATATATATTCTCAAGGGCTTTGCCATTAATATCAATATTCTATCTGCTTTATATGATACAGATTTTGTCTTCGGTCTGTTTACAGCTTGAGTCCTGACTGTAGGAAAATGATACCACACCTCATAAGAGCAATGGTTTTACGCCCAGCTCCTATTTCAGCATGGGAGGAGTGATGTCTGCCATACTCCAAGAGCTTGGAGAGAACCAGTCTGTATGGAGTTCTGCAACCTTAAGTTCACTCTCTGATCTGGTGGTCTTTTTAAACTGCCATCGAAACAACAGATTTTCAGAACGAATATTCAGAGCACAAATTTTCTAGTGGGTTTCACAGAAAGAAAAGAAAGTAATTCATTAAGGTTGTGAAAGAAAAGAAAGTAATTCATTAAGGTTGTTCTGGTTGTTGTCTTTGAGGTAGTCAGAGCAAGATCTTGTACCCACCAGGTCAGAAGAGGTTCAGAATAGGGTTAAGGGCAAGTGAGACATATGAACTAGACTACCCTAGAAGCTTTGCAGGACAATAAACTTATAGTGTTTCCTATCTAAATCTTGGGCTCCAGAAACTGCAGCTGAAACACACGCTGTTCACTCTTGCTGCCAGGGTACATGAAGGCTGGCTGTTCTGCTAAGAACTGGGAGCCTCGAGCTGAGCACCAAGTATCAGCAAGGAGCCATGCAGTAAGACCAGGTCAGGATCGGGGCTGGAGGCAGACAGGATGGTCACACAGACCGACAGTCTTAAACTTAAATGCTGTTTGGGAGGGGTAACGGTGACCAGTTTTCACTTACAGCCCTCTTCACCCACACTCTTATAGGCAGAAGAGCTGACCTTGATCTTAGCCCTCTCTGGGGCTCAGTTGGACCAGTAGCTGGGGCTGACTTATACTACAGCATGATGCTGGCATGCTTGTGTGTGTAACTTTGAGTAAGTGGAGGCCTGGTGGGAGCAGAACATGTGGAAATGTGCCCAAACTCCATGTAATTTCATATTAAGAGATGGGTTAAATCTGCTTTTTTCTTCTCACTGTTTCAGGAATGTAACTGGTTATCTGAAATGCAATCAATGTACACTTGACTTTTGAAAATGATACATATAAAGGAGTTATGAACATAATTCACTAAAGTCAAGCATTCTTGAATCACATTTTAGATAATTGGTGGTATTAAATAAAAACTGACTGTAATTACAAAAGTATGGTTTGATTTTGATTCTGCTCTGCAGTTTAATGCAGTTCTTGAGCTTGATTCTCTGTGACTCCCCTCGCTCAGGTGCTTTTCATTTTTCTTTCCTTCTCTGTTTTCTTTGTAACATTCAGTGTTTGCATTAGAGAATCTATGATTTCCTTTTTCTTCAGGTTTTGTAATGTTTGTTATTCATAAGTTCTCTTTCTCCCCAGCTTACTTTCCCTCAGTACTTTCTTTCTTCCCTATTACTTTTGGTGTTATTTATTCTTAATGGCCATAATTAAAAACAGGAATCATCAATGCCTATTTAAGCCTGGCTTAACCATGTGTTGAGTCATTGCTTTATTCAACATGTTAAATTTACTCATTTACTTGAAGAAGTGGGACAGTAATGAGTCATGCAAGGACTCTGTTATGTGCTTATTAGCTACATTTTCAAATTTGTCATAAATGGTTTATTTTCTACACTGAAGAAGTTGCCAGGTGAAATTTAGACACCATGTAGGGTGGCTTTGTGGGAAAGGAAAATATCAGTGACTGAATGGTTAAAAGCTAGACCAAGCAGCTGAAATTGCCTGTTAGCAGCTCAGTGTCACATCACCCACTTAGTGAAGGTAAATGGGGAGGAAGCAATAGCAGAAGAAAAAGAAAAAGAAAAAAATCCCAGCTGTTGCAAACGTTTGAACCAGCACATTAGATGCTCACTCACAGCACTGTCTTCCATATGTCAGAGTAGTGAGGAGTATGCACAGTATGGACTTTTGGTGAGTATTTGTTGTATATCCCAGTATTTTTACAGGATCTGGATGAGATCCCAGCAGGGGTGTCACTCTTACCTATTTGAATGACACACAGTTACATTTGTATCACGAGGATTGGAAATGATCAAAGATCTGCTTTCTATTTTTATCTTACAACTGGCTGTAGCTTAGGATCTTCAGTCTTAGTAATTTGGATATGAATAATTACATATTTCAGTGTATACATATATGTACAGTAGCTCAGGGGATTTGTTACCTTTTATTTGTGTTCATGATCAGTAGCTACATTACTGGAATCATTTTGGTAATATATATATTTTTTTCAAAGACATTTCGTGGCCTCCAGTACTGTATTCTTGTCATTTTCACGTGTATTATATGCTTGTCAAAGAAACCTCAAAGTGGGAGAGATAATGTTAAAAACACATGGCAATATTAAAAGACTTAGGGCTAAATAGTAGTGCTCATCAACCTGCAAACTGCCTGCCCAAGGGAATATTGGTAACAACTTCCCTTATGGCTAGCTTTGGTTAACAGTGAGTAATTGGAGGGACTGGCTGCTCTAATCAATGTAATGGTGAATAAGAAACGCTAACATGTTGCAACTAACAATAGTTGTAGCATAAAATATAAGACCAATTTCTTAGTGGAAATATTAACTGGATGATATTTTCCCCCTACATGTTAATACGACATTCTGATTTGATTCCCCTATGTAAATACGACATTCTGATTTGAAAAATTGTTGAGCTATAGTTGAAGGTTTTATGAGTATTTCTTGATTTTTATGTGGTATTTATCAGGATAATTCTATCATTTGACATTTAAGCAAATGAGTGTTACGTGCTTTCCAAAGTATGTAAATTGGAAGTGTCTTGTGAATGAGCACAGGCTATTCATTCATTAACTAGAATTTGGACTGCAATTAACTGAACTAACATTTATTTATTTTTAGGAATATACCTTCACACATAAGTAATTAAACGTAACGCTATGTCACAGAGACAAATGCAAATATATATGATTCATTTCTCGCTACACAGATTTTTCTTGTGACAAAAAATATGGTTTGTCTCTGCCTGTCTCTATTAGGGTTTCCATTTTCTATACTCTGTTTACAGTTTGTTACAAATTAAACAATGTCAAACTGACAAGCTGCAATTTTTTCTGAATTTACTGGCTTGTTAGGGGTGAAAAAAAAAACTTATTTTGGGGAAAAAAAAAAAAGAATGTTTTTTTTTTTTTAGCAAGACTTGAATGCAATTCTCCATGCTGTTAGCATAGATGAATTTAGCTCAAGTGAAATGCAAATGAAAAGTATTGTGTGTGCTTCTTTCAATAAGGGCAAATTCTGTATTTCTTTAAGTTGTTGATGGCATTTTGGCATATTTGTTGTATTTGTTTTGCTATCCAAGAGATTACCCTGAGTTGAAAGACCTAATTCCAACCCCTTTTACATCAGTTCCATGTTAATTTGAATTGACCATATCAGGTATTAACTTACATTAAAGTGAGCAGAAGCTTCTCGTTAGTGAAAAATCCTAAGTATAGGACAGGACTGATAAGCCATTCTTCTGTTGAACACTTGCAGTTTCGGATCCCATTACTATGTTAATGGTACTATTTATGGATGTATAAATCTATTTGTCCAGTATTCTGATATGAAAACAAAAGTATGTGACTGTGTTAATGAGTTAACTTATGTTAGCCATGGGAAGAAAAGAAGGAAAAAATGAGATTCCGACTGTTCATTGCCATTGCCATTTTGGACGTAGTGCATTAAAATTTGGTTCAAGATGATTGAATTACTGTAGTAATAAATGTCACAGCAAGCTACAGGTAGTTCAAAACTCTTCCTATTGCAGTAGTTAGTAATATTTGAATCTGAGTTTATAACTCAAGCGTCTGATACTCAGGCCTTTTCTTACTGTTTTAGTAAATCACTCGCCCCAGTCCCCAACAAACACATTGTCTCTGGTCTGTTGCCTTTCCCCTCATTCATTCACAGCCCATGCCAATTGGTTCACATGGGGTCTGTACTGCTAGTAGTGTCACTGTTCCAGTTATTGAGCTTCATACAGAATACCGGTCAGGGACTTCTAAAGCATCTAGGACTGAGCAGCTGTGTCAAACGTGCAGTTTGCTAGCTGGTATGTGCTATATAATCCTTGCCTGAAACACTGAGCGTGCAGATCTTTCAAAACACCAACTGCTGTTTGTTTTTGTTCCAGGGAGCTTTGTGCTCATGTCATAAGTAAATTTCTATTTGACTGTCTGATGCACTGATTGATTTGTTTAGTTCTCCATTTGCAGAGATTTGCATTTGTAATGCTAACTGCTCATTCCACCAGTGTATGGAGTACTGATGTGAGCCATTCCCTTTGTAAAATGCATCGAGTATCTGGTGACTATTAATTGGATGCCTCTTCCTATAGTTCCACTTTGTTTACTTGAGAAAATTAAAAAAGCATTTTGTAGATGCTATGAAGTTGAAACTCTAACATGTTATCAGCTGGGTAGGAGGTGTTGATTGTTCCTTCCTCCACAAGTAAGAAAGGCCATTTTATTAACACTCTCTAGGAGAATACTGTTTAATGTTAAAACATCTTGATGTTAAAAAATGGTATTGCCATGTATATAAAATCCTTTATTATGAATTTTCAGTCCTCTAAGATGTACACCATTAATGTTTTTGTTATGAGATTGTATGTATGTAATGTATTTTGTATGAGAAATTATGAGATGTAATGTATTTTGAATGAGAAATTATGTTGACGTGATGGGGATTTGCTGAAATTAAGCTAAGATTTTATTCAAAGATAAAAAAGCCTGTGTAGAAAAGGAAAAGATGAAAATTCATGATTCCTATTGAGAAAAACTAGCATATGACCACATCACATAATGTGACATCACGTTTCATAAACTGTACCGCTAAATAATGTTTTATTCTTTTTAATTAAAATGTTACTGGCAGTGATGCCTGAAAGAAAATGCATGATGTTACTGAATCAAAAAGTAAAAATATTTGGATATTTTTCTGAAAGTAATTTGTAAGATTTCAATTCATTTCAAGATTGTATACAATTGGATTATCCAATAAATTGATGAAACTGCATTTTGTTATGATATATAGTCGGAATATCATTCACTAGCTCAGCCTGGTGATTTCTAGATAAACAGAAATGGTGATTTCCAGTTCAAATAAAGTGGCTTTTACCAAATATAGTATAAGTTAACTATAAGACAGGGAGGTAAATGTGAACAGGCATTTACATATCCTGAAATCTGATACAGGGGAACATTTATCCATGTGTCTAAGTACAGACACTGCATAGAACTATGGCAGTACTCCTTTGACTAAAGGATCTGACTTAAACAGGAATACTCAACTTTAAAAAAATTTGCAAGGACGTAGATAATTGAAGAAAGCTTTAAAAATATAACAACTATGGTGAATATTTTATGATAAAACTTATTCAGAAGTGAGTACAGAATTGTCATTTTTCAAAAGATACAAAACATATTTGTGCATCTTTGGACATATCCAGCAGCAGATGAATCTTGCAGAAAATCACAGTTGATCCCCTCTGCTCCTCTGATGCAGTGAGCCAGGAGAAGTTGTTTTGACCTGACTTGTTTTTCACTCCTTTGTGTTGTGGCAAAGGGCATGTATTTGGTGTCAAGTCATAGTTCTGTGGCATGAACAGGCTCAGCATCTCTCCTTGTGCATTCATGTTTTGCCTTTCTCAGCTGTGCAAAAAGTAGGTATGCATACGTAAATTATATTTGGGTGTGCAAGCATGTGAGCAGACAATTCATCTTTGCTCTGCAAGTAGCTTTGAAAGATTGGAAAGGACGGCTTTTATACAAAAATTCAATACTAATTTCATAGAAAATCACTAAAGAGCTGATTAATGTGGAAGATCACTTAATGCTTACTAATTAGATCAATAGAATTTACCCTGTACCCTTCATGCATTGTGCAGTAGGGAAAGACGGCAAAGATGTGTATTTGAATGCTTTGTTTATTCCCAGTCCTTAATTTCAAGGTTGTCATCTGTGCAGTGTCATTTTCTTTTGTTTCGTCTTAGCAGTTTGGAGTAAATAACTTGTCTGGTTTAAAACCAAAGTGGAAAGAAATCTCCCATGGTATTATGGTGGAAATTTATGGACAGAAGTGTAATTAAGCAAGCAGGAAAAGAGGAAGCAACATCGTTAAGGGATTGTAATGTAGTAAATCTAAAAAGCAGGGAATGAGGATGTTGGCATCTAAAAGTGGCCAGTACAATTTGATGATTATGTAATTGCTGAAACCTGCACAGACATTACAAAGAAGTGAAAAACATCTCAAAGACATAGATTAAATGCTTCTGGATGTGAATCCTGATTTCCCCAAAGTACAGCCACTTATAGTCTCTGTTCTAATTCCCACCCATCTACAACAAAAGATGAAATTACCAGAACGGCTTTCCTTCCAGGCTGATTAAATGGAGCAGGAAAATAGACAACATAAATGGTAATACGTTATAATAGGAAATTTCTTTCAATTTAATAATGTAAACCGTAATTTTTGGCATAAATCCCATTTCAAGAATGCACTTAAGCATATACTTAAGTACATCTATATTGACACGAGGCATTTAAAAATATGCTTTAGTTGAAATGTGGGCTTAAAGTCAAATTAAATATAATACTGAAGTATGTATGCAAATTTACAGTAATTTCTTTTGGAAGGCTTTCCTAAGTAAGAATAGCTTCAAGAGCTTTCATTTTGTATTGATGAGTTAACACTGTTTTCCTAAGCAATAATCAATGTAGTTATCTATCGTATTTCACTTCTATATTTCTGGAAGACTGTGCTTAAATGGACTGGTGCAGTAATTTTTTATTTGATTTCAGTGTTATAGCATTTTATAGCCCCTTCTTTTAAAACGAAGAGTTTCTTTGTTCTTTTCCTTTGTCAGTGCATAAAAGTCATATCTTAGCAGGCTGACAGTAGGGGGAAATAATCTCTTCAGTCGATTCATATCAGTGTATTTCAAAAAATAATAATTTATACCTTTGTGAAAGTGGCTAAATTCCTTTTTGTGGTTTATTTCTCTACTACATGTCTTCATTGTAATTGGACATAAATTTTGAAGATATGTGTTAATGCAAATTTACCATTTCAGATAGGTATTCTGAGGTCTCGGGTTAAAGGACAAGAAGATTTTGTTATTGACTGTTGAATTTTTGTCCTCTGGAAGGGCAGGAGAAGACATATGAAATGCATATTACTTGGAAATTAGTGCCAACAATTCTTACAAAGGTTGTTTTGTGGACCTATCCACACAAATAATGTCCAGTCTTGAATTTCTTAGCAATGCATGAAATGAGCATCTGCAGTGCATGAGAGCACAAGACCATATAAAAGGAGCTCAAACTCACATCCTTTCCCTGTCATTGTTCCCTGGGCAGCTTTGCACTCTCTTTACACTTCTTCCATCAATCTCTTCTTCAGACCCTTCTATTTGATTCCTTTCTGATTCTGCTTCTCCAGTCTTTGAAATAGAAGTGAGAGAGGAACAAACGCAGATGATAAAAAGAGAAATAAATTGAAAACAGTAACTCTTTTCATTTGCAACAAATATTCTGCTTGTAAATAAAAATGCTACATGCATGATAGAAATTCAAAATAGAAATAGAAATGTTTGAAAATATTGCATACATATAGCAGAAGAGCTAAACAAAGCCTTCAATTTTGTTACAGTAAAGTACTTTGAATTTGATTTTCTTTGCTCACTATTTTAACAAGCAATTCTAGAATATTTTGCATGTCTTTTATTAGCACTATTAGCATTTATTTCAGTTTCTCTCTCTCTCTTTTAATATATTTAAAAAAAAATGAAGAAACTAAAGCACTACTGATAAAGATTCCTTTAAAAATAGCTACGGAGGAGCATGAGCTGAGCATCCAAAATGTTACTTTGAAGTGATTTCTGCTAATACAGTGGCCAGTGGGTATGGCAGGAAAAGAATGAAAAGCTTACATACTTCAAGATTTCCCCACTTGATTTAATTGAATTTCTGTATGATTTCTGTGCTAACAGCTTGGAAGAAACCATTCTAAAACTGAAAGCAGGGCCTTTATTGTATATGTACAAGCCCTGCATATATGTGGAGAATTTTTAATATATAAAAAATATCCATACATTTACAGAAGTTTATGTGAATATGTATGCATATGCAAGATTTTTTGTGTGCGTATGTAGGTATGTCATACATGTAATGCTTTCATCTGTATAGCAGGATTTGTATCTGGGAATAAAGCAGTAGTTTCAGCACCATCCCAACTCACATTTCCCACCTGAGGTCGCAGTACTGCAGCAGTGAGAGACCGCGCGGGAGGGATGGTAATGTCATGTGGGCAGTGAAACACAGAACCCAGAACATCTATCTTGCACCAGACCACAGAGACACCTAAGCAGACACAAAAAATAGCACCCTTCAGGGTTTCATTCCCTGTCATGAATAGCATGACTGCCTTGCATTCTGTTTGCTCTCTACTGCCTGATGAATTTGGTAGGTGCTCAGTGTGGTAAGGTAACTCTCATAGACCAAAGAGTTTTGTTTGCTTTGATAGCAAAGGGTCACGTTTTTGACAGCACTGAGCTATATCCTCATCTTGTTCTAACTGTTGTAGATCAGCACAGATTCCTGCACCCAGCATAGATTTATACAGTTAAGGAACTGGTGCCTCTTTTCAGAAATGTTTGTGTACCTTTTGGTGCAACATATGAACTTCTCTCCTTAGCAGGAAAGTACATAAGAAATTAGGGACATCAAACAAAACTACTAATGAAATGGTATTTTTACTCGCTAGTAATATGTGATGGAAACACTCCATAAGAGCAAGGAGCGTGAAGGCCACGTTCAGAGAACAAACAGTTCCTTTAGGAACTTATCTAAAAGACATAACAGAACTTGCTTGCTTCTAAATGTTATAAATAATTTAACTTACTTTAATTATTCTCAGGAAATAATTTGAAAGTCTGTACTACAAAGGTAACGCACATAGGAGTTTTGTTTTTTAAAATATCAAACGGATGTAAAGTGATACTTCAAAAGTCCTCTATTCAGCTGCAATCAATGTAATGTGAACTAAATAGTTCAATTGAGCTCCTGTGAACATAAAAGTGTACCATTCGTAAACCTGTCTCACAGTAGCAGTCAAACATCAAAACAGCATAGAAGTTTAAAATGATTATGAAGTGTTCTGTTCTTTATCAGATACCAACATTGTTTTGAAGTTTTGTTTAAGTATATTTCCATTTTACAAGCGTGTGTGCGTGTAAGGTAAAGGATGAGAAACTTCAACTGCAACAAAAGCATGTTTTATGTCTGCTAGAATCTGGCCTTGCTGAACATTGGAGTGAGTTCCGCCACTGATTTTAATAGTACCCAACTTAGGTGCTACTGAATTTGAGATCTCAGTCTTTCATAAAATTTAGCCCTTAAATTCTCTATTAGCCTTTAGACTCTCTATTGTCAACTGCCTTAGGGTCGGTGGCAGGATCCAAACTGGGAGAGCCAGGGCTGCGCTGTACAACCTGTACAACTCTCACCCCATATTGTGTCAGAGTAGCTGACACATCTACAGCTAGTCACGGGTTTCAGGAGTAAATGTTTTCTTGCCATCGTCCCAACAAAAAGAACTTTGTAAGAAAATGCTGATTTTGATAATGAAGGCCTTTAGCTGCTATTCAAATTTGAATGTCTATTTGGGAGAAAGATCACTTGCCAAGCAGTTAGTAACTTGGCACTTTTATGTAGAAAGGCTCTAATCTGCTGTCTAGAGGCTACAGAGTCAGTCTTGTTCTTGCAGTCATTTTTATTGGAGCTGTTTAAATTTCTATAAACAATTCTGCATTCTGAATAAAATATAACTTGGGGGTACTGTGGCTAGGAAAGTTACTTTTGGTGGCAGCTTGTGGTTCATGTCATTGTCCTGATCAAAATGAAATTGCTTATAGAGAGACTGGAACGACTCCATGATAATTGAGGTAGGCTGTGATTAGGGCATCTATCCGGGAGGTGAAAGAGGCACCTTGAACTGCCAGGGTGCTAAGGGTTTGCTTCTTGCTCTGGACCAGAATGAGCCACAGCTGCTGTGTTTGCGATGTTCTGAGGTGGGGATCATTCTTGCTGTCTTTCCTTCAGCAAAGCAGAAGGCTCTTTGCATCTGCAAATGGAGAAAAAGATTATTTTCTTTATTCAACATTTTTTTCCCCAGTATTTGCCTCCTATCTCTAGTAATAGTTCTGTTAAGAGACTGTTAACTCTGCACCTTCATAATCCTTGGCCTTTCTGAAATATGTGAAGCAAGAACTATATTGGAATCAGATCAACCATCTCTAATCACAGAACTAGAAGAAAAACTTAATGCGAACCAGAGTGACACTGTAACAGTCATGCTCTGCTTGAGGTGATGTATGATTAGTTTTCTGTCTAAGCTATCATCATTTGACAGGCACCTCTAACACCGTAATCAGTTCAAAATTTAATGCTATATTAGCTAAAACTTAGAGCAATCAAGCCAAAACAGAAAATGCTCATAAGTCAAGAATAAAGAAAACTAACGAAGTGGTTCTGTGCTTCAGAAAGTGACTTATCAGAGTCAAAGCATTTGGGAAGATGTATTGTTGAAAGAAATGATTTGTGGGATTTGTCCAGACCTTTTCCATGCTATTTCTGTTTAATCTTGTCATTTTCATTTCAAAGCTTCTTGGGATCCATATTTGCTGCCTTCATTTCTTATACAATGAAAAAAATGGTCCTAATTGCATAAAGTAGAATTTATTTAAAATTCTGATGTGCCACCAGGCTACCTGCATTCAGAAGAAAGCAGAATCCAGACTGTTTCTTTACAGTGTCATTTTTCTAAAGGGGTTAAAAGCAGGGAACTGAAGAACTTCAAAAGTAAAGTAAAATATGCGTATGCACACACATATTATTGACAAATATGAAATTGTTATTTGCAACCAGAAGATGGCTCTGCAATCAAGCTGGGCAAGCTGTAACCGTAGAGATGCAGCAGTTGTAATTTTTTCTTTTATCCTTTCAGTTCGCTTCTTCCTCTCCTGAAACAGCCTTGTTCCTGTAAGCAGTGGTTTAAGAAAAGCATTTTTTTTTTTTCTACAACAAAGACTCACTCTCCTGAAAACCCCCTGTTTTATTAGGATAGAACACAAATACAGAAGATCGGTCTGATGTCTCTAATTGGCTTCCACTGAAGATGGCTGGTATCTCAGTGCTGGTTTCAGTGGGAGCTAATTGAAGCCAATTATAAGGTGACTGGGAGAGCCTTTCCCTAAATCCCTGAGAGTGCTGTGGATGGTATGTTCCTACACACTTGAGCTGCTCTTCTTTTTCATGAATGCTAAGAAGCTATCAGTGACTCTGTCAACTATAGGAGATAGGATACCTGGCTGTTGGAATTTTAATATTTTCTAAGGAAGAGTTTATGTTTAAGAATGTGTCTAATATCTGTCTTTGTCCCCTTGATAAGTTACCAACAGCAGTAGCTCTGTCTTCAGAGAATGGGCTGACTTCTTACATCCCAAACAAAAAGCTCTGAACCAAGTCCACATTTGGAAAAGTTAACTTTGATTCTTTTGAACAGAAATTTCAATATATATTCAATATATATCAGTGAAATCAATGGTATAACACTATTAAGAGTCTCAGGTTAAATAAAAACAAGGCCTGCTTTATCATTTCTTGGTATTTGCTTTGTATTCCTACTGTTAAACAAAAAGAATGAAATTATAGGTGCTACCTACTTTATGAGAATTTGAATGTAGAAAAAAATTGCTTGTTATGCACATTCTGCTGTGCTAATTATTTTAAAATTTCAAAATACTGATTATGAAGAAGTGCTGAGTATGTTTCTTTCTGCAGAAGGCTTTAAAGGCAGGAGAAAGAACCTGTAGCAATCTTTTAGGTTTACATTACTGTAATGATTGACACTTAGCCAGTTTTGTCTGTTTACCCTATTTTCTCATATTGAGATACCGGTTTAGTTAGATACCATGTTGCTTTGTTTTTCTGCAAGTTGCAAACGTTCAGTGTCACTTCTGTGCAGCTACAACATAATGAAGTAACGTGGCAGCGGATGAGGTCAGTTTGCCTTTACACATATGGAACCTTTTAAAATTCCATCTACTGAACAAAGATAATGCTTTTCCTTTTCTTTCTTTCTTTTTTTCCTTTTCTTTTTTTTTTTTTTTTAAAAAAACCTGTGTTCAGCATAATTAAATGGAATTTGTCCTGACATGCATGTCCTAAAGGACAGGTGCAACTTTCAGGATCGCAAACTGCTTCCTTGTAATTTATTCATTGCATTATGAACTTGCAACCCTCCAGAGGATGTGACATAACATTATAATACATAATGTTCCAGAGTACTAGATTTTCATTTGGCTCTCTGATTTATCTGACAGATGCAGGGGAAAAAAAACACATGTAGCTGGAAAAATCCCTACTGACAACACATATGTGACTGCTAAAATGCACAGGTTATTTCAGTTAACACTGACATTAACTTATGCTGGAAATTCTCCCTTCTGATTTGACTTTCTCTGGTGAAATATGGTGGTTTACTGTTTTATTTCAAAGTTTGCTTCCTGTAATTGTGCTCCTCTTAAATAAATGTATCTCAGATTTCAATATGAACTGCTTTCAGAAAAGGTATGTGTAATAACTCTTCCATGAAGCCATGGGTTGCCTTTACTGTCACAGAAGTTACAGAAATATAGATATGCTCCACAAAAGATACCATTTATTTGTAATCCCAGAATAGATGCAGGATAATAGATTGTTTCACCCAATAACTGGAATTGAATTTAAACCTGTAGGTTTCAGTAGGTAGTTCAGTACTTTTGTGTATAGGAACTGTTGAGTCACAGCCTGAACCACTGATTGAGCACATGGGGAAAGGACCAGTCAGCCCTGGGAGCACAGGTGAAGGCAGTTCAGCTGTGTGACCAGAAGGGGTGGAGCCTGTCTGCACCTCTCTTAGACTCCTGTGGTGAAACACCTTTTCCTATGGTATTGATCTGTCCAGTTGCTACATTTTCCAAAACCCCTTAAGATTAATTCTCTGTTGATCTAATTAATATAACATTAGGCAGAGACAATAGGGTTTCTTCATTCTCTACTTTGTCTGGTATCACTGCTGAAATGAGTTATTTCCCTAGTCTTTTACGAAGGGAAAACAGAAACTATCTCATTTATGTTATCTTTTTCATGTGTATTTGCATTTTATTATATTGCACCCATACATAAAGGGTAATTGCAGCAAGTCTTTGACAATTAAACTGCCCATCAGTAATTCACTTTTCGTTTACTGTGGTATCTTGGATGGTAGTCTACACAGTCCCCAAGAAGCTTTTCTGTCATAAACTGCAAGTGAGTATCACTATTTTCATAATCTAAAAACAAACTGTAGGTGTTAGATTGGGGTAATTTTATTTGCTGTTCCTCCTTGTTCCCTTAGTAATTTATATTATGCCTTTTTTCTGGTGACAGAAAAGAATATCGCTGATGATAAAATTGTAAGGATACTGGAGGATCTGTTCACCTGCTATGTAGATATAGCAAATTCAGTGGACTCAGTCTTAATTTCTATTAAAAATTGCTTACGTATAAAGCGTGTTGATTTGGCATGGGATAAGCTTCAGGCAGTCAGAGCACAGAAAAATGCCACTTTGGTGTCTCAGAAACTCCCTTCAATGATCACTCCCTGCAATGGACATGGTCAGTGTGATCAACGGAAGAAATCAGCCTTACAGAACACATGAATTTGTTCCTCTGTAAGGACCAAGTGCTGAAGCTAATCCTTGATCAAACATGAAAGCAGTTTACATAGAGTGTTACAGCTGCTGCCAGGGTCAAATGTGATGTCTTCAGCCTCATGCGTTACAAGGTTTTTACTCAGACTGCAAGTGTTTTGTTGACTGCTCTTTTCATTCTTGATACAGGAAAGTGCTTTATTTAGAATAGTGAAAATTGCAAAAAGCAGATGTTATGGTTATTGGACTACTTAAATCCAGTTCAAAGTAATATGGACTGTATTATTCCCTGCAAAAGCTGATGCTTTGGTAAAATACACAGCAGGTACTTGTACAGCAACAGGTAATACTTGTTTTCCTGTTGAAGTGCATAGTCAGAAATATATCTGATTGCTAACTTGTATGAAGAATAGCGAATGCCATTTTTCTCCCAATTAGGCTGGAAAGCAGTATAAACAGGAAGTATTTAGGCTCTAAACTTTTTGCCATTACTACAGAATCATTCAGGAAGCTTTACAATCTCCATGGCAACTAGCCTATGTTTATTAAGCATTTTGATACCACTCCAGTGTTTGATAGTAGTCCTAACTTGAGATATTAATTTAATATATCAGTGCTTTACCCTGAAGTTTGTGTTTTATCTTCTTGCAATAACAATGAGAAAGCTTTGATGCTGAATAATGGCTTGGAAAAGCATAGCTCACACAATGAAACAACTACCCACAGGATGAGTTAGCATGGACATGCAGTCTCACATTAAATAAACAGGATATGAAAGCCTTAACTTACTTGGCTCATATAGGATAAAGTTTTTGTGAGTCTTAAAAAAAATTCCACTGATTTCTTTTCAGTTACATAAATGCTGAAAGGACAATATAGCCTTCTCAGGCAGACCTCACACAAATCTGCAACTGAGTTCACTTCCAAAATTTTCAGTGGGGTCTGAGGCAGAAACAGACCCTGCAACCAGTGCTGAGTGGGGGTGTAATACCACAGAGGAAGTCTGTGGCTCTCTGGTGTTTGCATTGGGTCTGGCAGTGTTCAGGTGAGCATTCCACATCCAAACAATCACTGAATAAAAGCCACCTAACAGACTAACACAAAGACTGCTGCAGTCCCTGGAAAAAAAAAAAAAAAAATCTTGTTTCTGCCAATCGTGTCTGTTGGTGCACGACGGCCTGTCCTACATCCATGTAGATGAGCCAGGGATATGAACTGTATTGGGTCATAACTCAGTACAAATCATTTTTGCCAAGGGCAGGGATAGGCTGAATGCCCACTAATGCTGCCAGACTTTCCCAGGAGTGAAACCACTGTATTTCATAGATGGCTATGAAAAGACCTGGTTCTCAAATATCCAAATAATTATTTTATCCATATCTTTCTAAATGAGCCTGCAAATAATATGCAGCATAGTGAAAATGTGAAATATTATTCTGCTTCATAGCGTATTAATCTTTTCAGTATATGTGTTACTAATGCCATTGTATTGCAATGCCTTTGTGCTGGGATGGGGGTGGAGATGATGAAAAAATGCAGCATTATTTACAAACCCATCTTGGAAGCTGTAGTTCAGAAGAGATGATTTCTTCTGTAATTGCAGATGAATATTTTCTTATTTGTTTTCTGCCAGAAATATATTAAATCATACTCAGTGCCCCTAGCTAGTCTGTAAGACGTTTCTTCCTACTGGCCGAAATCCCATTGCCAGCAACCCTTTAAATTCCCCATTTTTCTTGCAACTACCTTGATTATCTATGCTGTTAGTGTGCTCAGTGGCTTTTTGTTGGTAGAGGAGTTCCCAAGTGGATCATTCTTTTTATTACATTTCTTAGACGTGTGGATAGAATAGTTCTTCCTCTTTGGAGGTCAGAGAGAAATGATCTATTTACTTCCTTCTAAGTGGAGGATAATTCTGTTTTTGCTTGGCGCTGAAACTTTTCTATCCGACACCTTACTGAAGACAATACTATAAAAGCCAGATTTTTAGCAGATTTGAACGCTTTCTCCAGTTCCCCATTGAAATACTGAATTAGATCTTGAAATGATTTTCTTCTGCATTGGTGTCATTTTAAGAGTGCTTTATGCCAGGGCCTTTGCCAAATTTCATCCCACAGTGAATTCTTACATGTAAACTCTCCAAAGCAAATTTTACAATAGACTTACTAACTGGCCCTTGGCTCCAGTAGTGCTGCTTGCAGGCTCAGTTAAAAAGCAGGCTCTACGGGTATAAGACCATAAGTGCATACTCTTTGCAGAATGCAAACCCTAAAGCTTCTCTGTAATTTCTACACCCCCAAAGCAGTGTTCTGCTCTTGCCAAATGTGTATGTTAAGAGGATGAGTGTACCTCTTATTAGGAAATGTGAATGAAATGAGGACTGGATTGTGCTGATTAAAACCCAGGCATACATTGCTGTACGCTGTGGCTGATAAATCAAAATTACTTGGTGAGCTGGGGATTGGGAATGGATGAATTACAACTGCTTAATTGAGTGGGTTTTTTAAAACCACTTTGAAAATATTTGTGACTCCCTACTTTTGCTTCCTCTGAGTCTTCAAGCTTTTAAATGTTAAGTGTTTCTGACTTAAGTGAAATTAGTGAGGTCTTCTAAATTAAATATAGTGATTTAAAACCAGATCCAAATTCCTAGCAGCAGAAAAATATTAGAAATCTTTGCGTAATTTTCCATTGAGTTTTCATCTGTATCTTTTCCTCTAGATATATACAAGGTGTACTTTACATATGTGTTTGTAAAGCTTACGATAAAACTTAAGAAATTGAATTTCAACTGATCAAATTCAGGGTGTGGAAACATGCTAAATAAGCCATCCAAAAAATTGTTGGATATTTATCATGGGACTGTATGGCAGGTTAATCTATAATAAGAAAGACGGTTCTCTTGTCCAATTCTAGAAAGGCCAAAATAAGAGCCCTTGCTTACAGTAACTGCTAAAGAGTAGGATATAAATGGTTAGGATACATCAGGATGATGTATGGTATATCCATGCACTGGCTTATAGTATTACAGCCTTCAACTCTGTTGCATACATTCTGCAGCTTAAAAATTATACTTAATATGATTTCCATAGGGAATAGGAATAAAATGCTATAAGTAATGCAAATATATTTATGAACCCTCTTTCTTTCTAGCTTGTTACATTAATAATTACCATATTTCTTTCATTTAATATTTAAAAGCCACAAAGAAGTATGAGTTGAATTTACACCTATAAAAATGACATTTAACTGTACCTGAAAAATAGTCTGGAGTGGTACTACATTGTTCTGTCTGTTGTACAGATACAGATCTGAAACCTAGCAACAAGATTTCTTGATTGTTCAGTGGGAACTGAAAATTCCTAAAAGGAGATCTCATCATTGAAAGAGACACCCATATTTATCTTTCACATTAGTAACATAAAACATAGTATATATATGATGTTTAGAATTTAAGTGTTATTCTTGTTGAGGTTAATGGTACAGTATCAATGTCAGATGTCATCTGTGCCCCCACGGAGCACTGCTCATAAACATAGCACCACTCTGCTTGATCATTACTTGATCATTCATGTACTTTAAGAAGAATTGGCAAAAATGCAATTACCAGATTGTCTGGATGTAGCTTGCTGAATTAGTGCAGAACTATTTTCTTCTGGAGGAAACAAACAAACAAACAAACAAAAAAAAACCAAAAAACAAACAAACAAAAAAAAACAAGTTTTTCATGGCCCAGCAACACAGGAGGAGCTGGGAAGAACCAAGATGCCCTTGGTGTTTGACTGCTGTTGCACTAAGTTGGGTGAATGTGTATCCAAACCCAGAAATGAAAACAAAATGACTCAATGCTGTGAAAACACTGTGTTACAGAAAACACAACCACCTATCTCACTTCAAAAAATGTTTCTACAGTATATTTTTTTTCTACCGAATGAATGAGAGATCTTCTTAAGTGAATCACTGCTGTCCCACCTTTCAAGTATGGTTCATTTCTATGTTCAATACCTTGTGAAACAAAGCTGTGAATTTTGCTTTGCAAAACCATATTGACCTTTCAAACACCTTTTAAACATGGTATTTTGCCCCACAGGTAAGAACTGTCCGAGTTTTGACAGAAATAAATAAAAATAATAAATAAATAAATAACCCCCACAAAAAAAGAAGCTTCAAGTTAGAGAATCTCAGGAAGAGACAATGGATCTTGTTAGAATTTGATTCTGCTGTAGTAATTCATTATCAAATTGCCAAAGTCTTTGGTACAATAAAGAGGTTGAAATTGTCTGATTAAAAAACAAAAAACAAAACAAAAAACAAGGCTAAGAATGTGGCCAGCAAGTCCTGGTATGAAAAATTAAAAAGGTATTTATGGATATTTGATAGTGCAGCTGCTCACTATTTGGTACAAAGTACTGTTTTCTAAAAGCTGTTTGTGCCATAGAAATTCAGATTTATATATTACAGTATTAGGATCACACACCAAGAGCACAATGACAAGCAGAATGTATCATATCTAAGAATCAACAAAATGAGTGAGAAAGTGTTGGTGAAATAATAATAAAGGACATTATTGTAAAGCATGTATAAAAATGCCTAATTTGAAACTGATTCTTTAGTAAAAACCATTATAAAGTGCAGAAATGCTCAGATCTAATTTTTCTGCCATTGTTCCTAATGTTAATGTTAGTTGCAAAAACTTTCCTAAAGAGCTGAAGGGAATCAGAACCCTATTTTACAAGGTACTGAACAAACAAGTAGAGAATTTCCAACCCTGAATAAGTGTTAATAATTTCATGTCTATGTATTAAAAAAAAGCCATAAAATTTGAGCTGATTTAGTATTTGTTATTGCTTGGAAGTGTTTTTGCCTTTTGTAATATAGGGCAGCACCTCTGAGTACAGAGTTTGCTCACATCCATCTGTCTTCAGGCTTGCGTGGTGAAAAGCCTTATGAGGGCTGATGGGCTTACTGCCCATCAAGAGACCGCCTCTTATCTCTTGGAGAGCGGGGCTGTGCTAGGAAGATACCTAAATATGTCACTGACTGAGATTGCTTGCATGCTTAACTGGTAGATTGCGTGAAATAAGGAAAATAAAAGTTTTCAATGCAGAAAATAACTAGGAATATATTGTAAGAATTCTGGTAAGAATACCAATTTGCAAGAATGCCACCATCTGTGAAAGAACAACAGTCAGCTTGGATGAGAGATTTCTCCCTCTTACACTTGATGAATAACCATGACTAGTACTATGACTTCCTACCAAGACCTTTTTCAGAAGTTAGCTTCTCTCATTTGTTAAGACACAGGCTAGCTTGTTTCTGCTTGAGGCTTAGGAAATCTAACAAAATTTATTATGGTTTGGAGCAGAAAGCAGCGATACAAACCTAAAGGTAAATCATAAGTCTGACAGTGAGCTTCCCTTGGAATACAGCTTATCATTTCATTTTATGAGTTATTCTATCAAATAACATGGAGAATGCTAATTCAAGGTGATATTTGTCACAGTACATCATCCTGGAGATTGACAAGAATCAAAAAGGAAAAAAGCAAAGCCAACGAAGTCCCTGAACCTGTAAGGGGGTCTGCATGGGCAGGGAGATACTGGTGTTAGAACACAAACAAATATGAAGGACAGCATCGATCCCTTTTCAAGACTGGGACAAAGCATGTTGAAATCACATGAACCTAAAAGAATGGCTACGGTGAACTATTCCTACTACTTGAACTGGATACACTGAGTCCTTTGTAACTTATATGTATATAAATAGTTCTCAGTACATGAAATAAATTTTAATGATTCAGCTAATGCTATAAATATTTATACTCAGAGTGAATTTCACAAGAAAGGGTGATAATACATTTTAAAATATGAACACCAGTGAATATCATTTTTTCATGGTAATAACAGTTGAAAAGTTCCAATGTAATGAAGAAAATTGATCAATACAAATCTTCACATAGTCTTGAGCAGAATTATTTGGAGATGCAGTCAATGAAGTTCCCTTTTCTTTGTCTTTTAACTCCTTGATGGCTCCTGTTTTGTCAATGGGCATGGCAACACAGCAGTAGCAGATTTTTCATATAAATAGTCGATTGTGAAGCAGCTTAGGGAGTGCCATATCCACTGACAGAGCTGTGGTGACTGCTAGTGAGATCAAGTAGAAATTATTTACTGTGGTTAGAGGGGTCCTAGCCTCTCATCTTTCCTCCTTCTGAATTCATTTGTACGTTGGTCCTTCACAGAGACTTAGATAGCTCAGGTATTTTTTAAATGAAAAAATGAACTCTCTATTGCTTTAAGCTGGCAACTCAGTCTTTTTCTTTGAGTTGAATGTTGGAGATGCTGTTAGATCTTGTGCTGTGAGACAATTATCTGTATTTGATCTGTTTGTGCCATGCTGGCAACCCATCTTTATTGTGAACATTGATGGCTTGTTCTTGTTTACTGTCTTTTTCAGCAATTATTTTGCTAGAAGATACTCCCTTCTGCTGTGTTATTGCATGTATGGAGGGAAGTTACCAGAAAATGCAGGCACACTGTAATGACTGCATCACCTTCATCCATGTTTTCTCACACTCTTTCAAAAAAATGCAGCATCTTTCTCACCACTGACTCACAGGAGGCAGAAGAAATTGGTACAGGATCTTTACTATGCAAAATGAGTTTTTAAACGATTGTCTGTTCTAATGTTTTGGTTTTTCCTTTTGAAGCTGTTGGCCTGATATTCAAACAGGACTTCTTTCAGTCTGTGGTAGTGTGGATGAGGACTAGAACATTTTGCTTAATGAACTTAGCAGGCTGTTCCTCAAAAAACAAAACAAACCAATAACAAAACAAAACAAAAGAAAACAACCAGACTTTTAGTAAAACCCTGCACTCTGCTGTTGACACATGCAGCAATTGAGAAGATGCTTTATGGACTCTGCAGATTACAGCTCTATGATTACTTTCAGCTTTTGTATAGCATCCTTATGGGCGACTGATAGAGACAATTTAAATTTAGGTTAAAATCTTATAAAATATGTATACATCTTATAAATATGTGTGTATTTATATGTATAAATGTATATACACAGATATTATATATATACATATATACACACAGATATTATATATTACCTATATATATGCATATATATGTGTCTATATGAGTATATATATGTAATATCTGTGTATATACATTTAACCTGACCCTATTAGCATGAATATTACTTTGGTATTTTAAGTCTTCGTGTTATTTTATAATTCTGGTATTATGTTATAATATATATGCTATATGTTTGTAAGTTAATGTTAATGCTAAGTATGTATACTGAAGACACAGATTTCTGCCATACTACTACTTCATTGAGCTTTAATGCTATGGATCATAATATTTATAGGACTTTGAGGTGAATTTTAAGAGATTCCTCATTGCCTGTAATTACTTGTCTGATAATTTTATCTTTCTCACAGTTTCCAGGTCTAAGGAAAAATTCCTGCTTGTTTCATTCGGAAGACATTTGCTTAAAGAAAGAATGTTAAAGTGAAATGGACATGGCTTCACAGAGACAAAAATTCAGAAGTCTGTCCCTGCTGTTCTCCATCACAGAGACAGCAGCACAATCTGCAAGTAGGCCTTTTCTTCTTAAGGATGAAATAAATGTTTTAGAATACTCATTAGATTGTTATCTTATAAAACTTGAGTATGGGACTCATCAGCCTGTAAATATCCTGTAGGTATGTAAATATTATTAATAATAATAAATGCTTCACTTTTTTCAGCACCTTTCCTACTAGTGCAAAAAACATTGACGTGTAGTCCTTAATTACATAACACATTATTTTCTACTTCTTTAATTTCTTTAAAGTTTAATTTCATAACTTTGAAATGCTATTTCACTACTAGATTCTAAATCTAGTGAATACCTTTAAGTTCTTTAAAGCATGTTTCCCGTTAATCATTTGTTTGTGGAGTAAAATGTCATCTCATTCTAGTGTGCTCTTTGTTAAATTCTTTAAATGTAGATTAAACCTGAAATATGCTTCCTAACAAAATGCTGAAGCTGTCTTAAGTTATAATGTGAGGAGGAAAAAAAGTTTCTTTTTCTTTTCTTTTTTTTTTTCTAAATTGGAAATCTCAGCAAAGATATATGGTCACAAATTGTAGTTCTTGTTTCCTAGTAGAATATTAAAAAGGAATTAAGATAGAAAGCATATTAAATATGGAAGATAATCCCAAAATTGCTTTTTTTAAGTGTACACATACCTCGTACACAAGGCTTACACTATACTCTGTGGATTAGCAGTAGTTGCAGTCCCTTGTGTGTGTGTCTTGGTGTCTGAGGTGCAGGTACAAATTGCAGACTTAGGAGAGGACAGTGTCAGCAGACTCTGGAAATAGATTTTTTTTTTTTTGCCAGCAAGGACCTCAGGGCAACACAGTTTTGGAAACTTTAATGCCATTACCCTTGACAAAGGTGACATTCAGAGTTGCACGTGAAGAGTGCAAATGCTCGAAACATGTTTATCTCTTCAGTTTGTTGTGTGTAATGGAAAGGGTCTAGACATTTCCATAGTTTAAGAATACTTCTTGTGAAATATGCTTTGATATGGATTCATTGGATTTCAGAACCTGAAAGTATGTGTGCAGATGGTTCTGGAGGAAGGTGGTGACAAGCTTAAAAGCTGATGCCAGGTTACATGGGAAATTCTGCTGCAAATGTCATTATGTATCCAGAAATTTGTAATTCAAGATGTGAATCTCTGATGTTTCATGTGGTTCTCATAAGAGTGTTCTTTTGGTCATTCAGGAAAGGTTGATTTTTTTCTGCTATAAAAATCAGATCCGCTGTGCAGAACAAAGGGGCCATTTGTTGGGTTTCATGATTTCTTTAAAAAAAAACAAACAACTTTAATTTCTCTTGAGAACTGACTCAGCTGCCTAAGGGTGTCCCTCCACCCCCTCGGTGCTTTTGTCTAAGAATAGAAGCAGTGTGATAACTGAAAGAGATCAGACAATTACAGGATATACACATAATATCACATCCTCCATTTTTTTCTTCCTCTCTGAATGTATTTATTCTCCTCCAGATATTCACAAAGACTGATTATGCTTGGACCAGTACACATCTGGGTTTGATGTCTTGTATTATAAAAATTCATAGACATGTTAGAGGGACAGAATTACCAGATGTGCCTGTGTCAGAAGGCTCAAGTTGTTGTCATTAATGTGGTGACAGTCCTGCGATCAGGGTTACCCAGTACCTCCATGCTGAATCTGGGTAGGAGAAAATTTGGAAATGTACAAGCTCCAGAACTAGGTGGAAGAAAAAATTGGAGTGCTAGAGCACTGCAGTAAACTTCAGTGTGCTTCATCCACCGTTGAGGCAGGTTAAGGCTGTCTGAAGTTTGTGATAAGGATGTACGAAAAGGATAATTATTGTTACAAAAATGGTAATTAGTATAGGGATATAAGATTATGAAGAGACATATATTGTCCATCTGAAGAGCTTTGTCTAATGTATATAGAAGGTCATAATAAATAATACACAATTGAATTAAAGCAATGAGAGACTCCTTGTACAGGTCATACAGAGACATGTGCCAAATTACCTTCTCATGGGGTTAGTACAGTCAGAGGAATAAGGTTAACTATACATAAAAAAAGTATTTGGGAAAGGAGAGGTTCATCTTTTAGCTCAGACCAACAACTAAGTTCTGAGCTTCTGGAATTATGGACACAGATTTTATACTTTGAAGGACCATGTCTTCTAACATTTTATCCAAGGCAGTTCTAATCTGGACAGCAGAGTCCAGATATGTTTTGGCTGTCATGGTATATAGGTGGAAATCCCATATCTATCTATGTACATAGTATAACTGAGACTTGCAGGCTATTTCTGCAGGGGATACTAATAAATGTGTGCAGGATTATAAATAGAAACTGTGATTTGAGATTTAATCCCATCGCCATGTTTGTGGCTCTGTCTGTGTGACAGCCACTGAAATGCTGATCTCATTGCAACAGCAGAACTCATTTTTTGTTCTGTGGCAGAGCACTTGGAAACTTTTTGAGTAATTAATAAAGTATTAAATGTAGAAATCCTCATTCTCAAGCATTTCCATTTTCAGTTTAAACCAGGAAAATGAACTCAGATAATTGTCTGAAAGTGACATGGGCAGTTGACTTCATATGCTAGATTTCCTACAGTTTTAAAACAATTTGGGGAATGCATTAAGGCTTCAATCACATGATGCTTTGGCACAGAAGATAAAAGCGATCCTATCTGTTTTTGATCCTGCATAAATGCTAGATCTTTTTTCTTGAAAATGTGTTCTTGATCTTGAATGCTGGACGTATCAGGTGGACTGAAAGTTATCTTCAAACTGAAGAGGTCAAAATTGTTGTTTGTTCTGACACTAGCTGCAAAGCACAAATTTTTTTTAAAAAAAGCTTTTGTCTTTGAATGAGATGGTGTATTTTGCAAAGGAAGAACATTATACAATAACTGCTCATTTCAGAAGTAATTAACCTTCTTATACCATTTGCATTATTAATGTACTAGAATTATCATAATGTCCTAATGTATCTGAATTTCTATTAATGTTTTCTCTACTAAATAAATAAAAGGGAATTGAGTAAAGAGATGACATTTGTTTTAATTGTTCGTTGGGATTCTTTTTTCCTCTCATTCAAAGCTCTGATAGTTTGTTAAATAGAAACCCTTAAATAGATGGCATTTCATGATAGGTTTTGAACCTAATTATATCAAATGTCATAGCATTATTTATTTAAAAGGCTTTTCAAGACTACTGTACAGAGGAAAACATGTATTTTCCTTTTAAAAGGCTTACAATTTTCTGTTCCGTACGTTCTCAAATGGCTTTGAATAAGCTGACTTCTAGGATGCTTTAGAAGTGTCCTTTTAAAGGTGGTTAGCCCTGTATTTACTGCTTCTGTCTTTAATGGAAAGATCTGCTAGAACTGAGAAGAGCAAGCACTGCTCATCATGAAAACTTTGTTTTGTTTTGCAAATATTGGAAAGAAGAAATGTCATAAAAAGTGATGACTGCAGTACTATGCAGAATTTAAAAGGCTTCTCTATAATTAGAAGATATTAGATAAATAGAAAAATCTAGACTTTTTGTAAAGCATGTATATTTTTGGTGAGGGATGAAGCACATTATTTGTATGCTAGTATGTACATCAACCATAACTTGGGATTTCTTCAGCTTTGTAGTTTACAAAGAGGGAGAAAGGAGGCCTTAAGGACTACTGAGCGTGTAGAAATAGCAAGCATCAGTGAAACTGTGTGATAGGAGTGAGTAATTAGGATTTAAATGTCTTTAGTTCCAAAGTACGTGAACTACTCTCTCAAATGAGGTATTCAATTATGATTTAAGAAAAACTAGGAAAAATGTGAGGAAACGCATTTCCATTTTTATCCATTTTCAACATTTCCTACTGAAAACAAGAAATATTTTATTTTCAGAGGCTAAAATTAATGACTGAAAACAAATTTCTTTTTGCATTTTTAATAGTTTTTCAAGAAAGCAAAAAAGTCATAATTATTTAAATTACTTTTTCTGCGGAAAACAAGTAGTGACATAATCACTGTCCATAGGAGACACTGACGAGATTTCACCCAACTCTACTGGCGTTGCCTAATATCCTATTTCTTATGAATCCCTGGCATTTCCACAGGAAGTAAGTAAGGAAAATTCAGATGGTTTTAATTGTTCTATAATGTCTGCTGCTAAATTTCCCTCTAGAAAAGCTCAGCTAACTCTAAAGCAGAGAAGCACTGCTTTTTCATTATGTTGTATTTGTTTCTGTAACATTACAGGAACTACATTTAAAACAAATGTTTTAATGCGTGACTACCATGACCGTGTCTTTTGGACAACATGGCATTCAAGTCTTTTTTAATTTATTGTTTCATCCCCAGAATATCTTTGGAGAACACGTCACTAACTGGCTTTACTCAGATTATTTGTCAACCTCACACAGTAAAATCTGAGAAGCCTCAGTGATTTGCATCTGTTAAGTCATCTTTTTGGAATAATGTGCATTATGTCACTGCAGACTAATATGGATGTGCTAAGCTACAAACTTTTAATTTGTGAAAGCTGGACAAAATTTATTATTTCTTAATGTTTGACGAGTCCTTGCTTGTTTTGCAATCTGAATATTCAGTTCTAAAACAAGTGCTTGTAAAAAGCACATCTAAGGTCATAATTTTCAGCATTCTTAGTTTATGCAGAATATCTGACTTACTGCTATAAAATAATTCTGGCCACAGCATAATTCTGCAAACTATTTGATCTTGGGCTGCTTAAACCTTCAGTAGAGAGAGCCATAGGAAAAGAACGTGCAGACTTCTTAGCCTCCCATGTTTTTGCCCTTTCTTCCTCAAAGTAACTATTGAAGAAAATGAAAAACCTATTAATTTTTTTTTAGTCACAACTAAACAACGGTCACAACTGGCAAATGCTTGGACTGAAATAATTGATCTATATTTTGATGGCAGTTATCAACAAAAGGCTAGAAGACTGTATGTAGGTTGCTCTGAAAGTAGTGACTCTTACTTATTTCTGTAGAAACTACAACAGATAAAGGAGCATGACAACACTATTTAATAGATTAAATTCTCAGCTACAAAACGCTGTTTTTTCAACACAGTCACCACCACTGGCTTTGTGTTTTTGCCACCAGTGAACAAGAGCCTACATACTGCACTCATAAAAATCTGCAGTGGAGGGGTTACCCCCTGTTGTTGTTGCTACTGTTAAAACGCACTACTCACCACATCTCTGTGCTCACATTACCTGTTTTGTCTTTAGAAACGTTCAGCAAGCATTGATGAATGTCAGTAGATGCCATTTTTTCCACATGGAGTATTTCAGTAGCTCACCGTTGCTTCATACATACTTCGATATCAACTGCCATTTTGTCATACTGGCCCTCTGCTGCCATTTGTTGCACAGCAACAAAGTGTGATGGAATCTTGATGGGATTGTTCCACCTCTGCAGCTATACCACCAACATTTGACATTTTGGGCCAAAAGAATAAAATAAGAGCCATTACTTTCAGATCAGCCCTTGTATTACAAGACGGAGAACAATTGACAGTGGTTTCAACTTGAAAAGCACCTCAGTTCCTTAGCTTGGTGGAAAACATTTCAGATCCTTCCAAAACTGTTCCTAAATCCTTGATTCTATGATTAAACTACACCATAAATCAAAGTGCTTCTTAACTCATTTTATCATATAATTTCTTTTCCTTGAAATCCAATCATTTTTAGACTTACAGTAAGCAAAATAGCAGTTGAACATCTAAAAGATTATAAGTTTTTCTATATAACAATTTTTTAAGGATTGTAGATGACAGAGTTATTCCCAACTTACGAGACTTGAGATGGGAGTTCAAAAAAGTCATTTCACAGTACTCTTAGGTCAACATTGTGAATTCTGAACCTCATCTGCCGATACTTTATTTTAGAATTGGGACTTTTGAGAAATACAGTAAAAGGGATAACATGAATGTCAACTACAAGAAGTGCAGAATAAAAGACTATACTTGACTGAATTCCCCCCCCCCCCCCCCCCAAAAAAAAAAAAAAAAAGTATAAATCTCCATGATCTGAGGCACGTGTGGCTAATAGAAGACCCGTGGTAGAGGCTATTTTTGAAGGACTCGATTAGCAAGAGTCTTGGTCAAAACATACTATTTTATGATCCCTTATAGAGTCACAGAATCATGCTCAGGTTGGAAAAGACCTTGAAGATGAAGTCCAACTGCAATCTAACCATACTACCTTAACTCTAACAACTCTCTGCTAAATCATGTCCTTGAGCACCACATCCAAATGGTTTTTAAACTCCTCTAGGGATGGTGACTCAACCACTTCCCTGGAGAGCCTATTACAGTACTTAACAACCCTTTCTGTAAAGGAGTTTTTCTTGATATCCAACCTAAACATTCTCTGGTGCAACTTGAGGCCATTCCTCTTCATCCTGTGCTAGATCTTTTTCCCATTCATATAACTGGCAGAGAAGGGGATAATGGAGATCTTTTCATTACTCCCTTGTTGTCTCCCTACTCTAAATCTGAATTAATTCCACATCATCCTTTTTATTTTTTACACATTCAAATAAATTTCATCAGAGACTGTTGCAGGATGAAGAGAAGATGGTACTTTAGTTGAATCCCGAGCTTTCTCCGTGAAAATTCAAATGAAAAAGCACTGCTTTAGAAGCACTGTAAGTGTCTTCGAGTCAAATTAAGAAAAAAAACATACACTGTAGTATCTATGCATCTAATATTATTTAATCTAATCCAGTTAAGGAATGGATACATTGCTAAGGAAAGAAAAGGACATCTGCATTGATTCTGAATTTCCAGGAAGCATGGATTTAGAAAAATATGTAATTTTCTGTCATTATGTTTGGGGATGAAGGTCTGAACTGTTCCTTGTAAATCACTACAGGTATATTATTTTGTGAATTGCAATTATTTGCTTAAAAACAGATGGTGCTCTGAGATTTCAGGAAGGTATAATGTGAATCTAAAATATTTATTTTCTTTGAATAGACATGCTAGGCTAACATACTGGAAAGGCATTCTTTGTATTCCAGTTTAATGAGTGAGAACATCACATTTACTATGAGTTTGTGCAGACTTACTGTTCGTTGACAGAGGAATTCTGGCTTCTTGTCCTCAAATTAAAGATAACCACAGAATCATAGGGCTTGGAAAGGACCTCTGGACCATCTAGTCCAACAACCCTGCTAATGCAGGATCCCTAAAGTAGGCTGCAGCACAATTCCTCTTTCTTTCATATCCTCCTTCTATGAAGGAGGAAAACTAGGATGGTTCCTTTCCCTGCCCCACACAGGCAGCTATAAATATTTCAAGACAGCTGCTTGTTGAAATATGAAGATACCTCTCAGAATATGCAAAAAATTTTGACAGGCTGTTTTCCAAAGCAAAGCAGCAGAATAAAGAAAATGGCCAATAAAATGTAGATTCTTGACCATCTTGCTCATCCCTTGTTGTCTTCATGAACTGCCTGTAGAAGCAGTAGATTTAACATGTTTGTGCTCTGAGACTGTGAGACTAGCATTTTCCTGTCAGTAGCAAAAAGCTAGTAGCCTTATCTGCCAGCTGCTGTGCCAAAGTTGTACCAGAAGGGAAGAGGGGGTGTAAAGTGTGCTCTCCAGAGGCTGAACGGCTTCATATTTGGCTATCCTCAGAGGTTATCTTTCATTCTCTAGGGGCAGAGGAGTAAACCATCTCTTCTTTTCAAATAAACATTATTCTGGTCTATGAATAGTTTAACAATATATTGTGGAAAAAAAATTTCTTTCTTTTTTTTTTTTTTACATTATGGGCATAAGCTGCATTTGGCAACATAGTTTTGAATTTATAGTAGTGAAATTAAATCTGTCATGTTTTAAGTGTGTGCAGATCTTTCAGGGTTGATGGATTACTAACATATTTACATATAATGAATATGAAATTACATAGACAATGCAAGTATTTCCAGCTCTAGGCTGATGGCTCTTTCCCCTCTGTCCTTCACTTTTCTTGTCTCTCTTCCTGTGAAGAGCAAAATAGAGCATGTGTTGTTTTTGTTTTCTTTTGTTTATTTAAAGACAGCTCAGGTTTCCAGGTGATGGTTCAGAATAAAAGGAATATTGACTTTTAAATCTTATTTTGAAAATATTTTCTATTTTTCTCAAAGGGAAGAATAGAATTCTACTCTAACGTCATGTAACATTTTCTATGTCATATACAATGGGAGAAGTAATTGCACAGTAGCCATCAACCTTTTTCTTTGACAGGCTACTAAGCTTCATTTCCAACAATGAAAGCTTGTTGTATGTATTTTCCATTTGAACATTTAGTTAATTGTACAATAAGTTTAAAAAACAAACTAAACTAAATTTGACTACCTTATGCTAAGGAGGCATTGTACTGTATGTCCAAATACCTTTAATCCTGTTAACATGACATGGTATGTAATATATGAATCAGGCCAGAACAACCTTAATTTTATTTGCCATGTACACTGTGTATTAGGCCTGCCAGGAGATTTTTGTTCACGCTGAACAAATATGAACACTTTAAGCTCTGGGTTTCCTGATTTCTTGCTGTCTGAAGTTTCTGATCTGTCATTTTTTTTGTTTGTTTGTTTGTTTTTGCAGCACTCAGCAGCATCCAATGAGCAAGACCAGCACCAGCATTTCTCAGCAGTGTTTCTGTTGTTTTACTGCTGTGCTTCCTGTAGCTTACTTCCACGTGATAACTAATACTTTCAGGTCAGATCCAAAGTCGAGTCAGAGTGATCTTGCGAAAATCTGTATCTGATTTATAGATCAACACTTTAGAAAGTTGCGTGGAAAGCTGTTTTGATGGACAGCTGTTCAACAGGAGGCAGACATAAATGCACACATCAGAAGAAGGAGCTGACTCTTCTTGATGTTTCTTTCTGCTGAATGATCTTTCACTAAACTGAACCATACACAAGAGTACTGTTTTGATTTCTCTCCATATTAGGCTTTCTGTGCCTAAGTTACCCGGAATTGCAATGAGAATTTCTGCTTATCTTAGTTCTCGTACTGTAGTGATGTTATTACATTACGTATTTCCACTGATTCCAAATGGTGGTCGTTTCAAGCACTTGAGTGTTAAACGTGCTTCTGACATGTTGTAAAAGAGCTGCCCTGAAGTGCTGTCATAGTCGGAGCATTTCAGCGTCTCATACAGTCAGAACTTTTGTGGCGAGCTTCAGTAAGAACAGTGCTGAACATCACTCATTATTTGCAGAGCAACCACCTTATACTGCCAGTGTGTAAACAGGCAGGACGCCAGGTTCAGACTGTTTTGAATATACTTGTGAACTGAATGTTTGAGCTTGGAGGGTATTACTAATGAGGCACTTTAGAGAGGAGGGGCAAACAAACATGCTGCACATGTTTACTTTTTCCTTGGCTATTGTGGGTGTTTCAAGTGTGCTAGAAAATATTTTCTGCTGACTCATACTTGCTATAACATAAGGTTAAGTAGCCAAATCCAGCAAGCAACTGCCATACAGAGGGGGGCTGCAAATAAATTAGTGCTAGTTTTATCAAAGGAATTCCTTGCTAATATGTCCGTCAGACTGCCACAGAATGGAAGGAATACAGGTTGAGGGGCTTATCTTTTTTTGGCTACCTGTTTATCTTTGAGCTTTCTTCTGTCCTTTTGTTTCACCACAAATCAATATGGAATGAGATTGGCTTGCTGGACAGCAAGCTGGTACCTGATGAAAACAAATTGAATGAGAGTGGAAAGCAAGCAATGAGTGAAATATCTTACATGGGGAAAATAGTTTACAGACTTCAACCATGTTGTTAGAGCTCCTCAAAGAATACAGTTAAAAAAGTCATCATGGCCTTCAGTACCCAGCCAGCCACTCAGCAGAATACGTAGGATTATTTTGAAAAACAAATAATTTAGTAAAAAATATTCTTTTTTGTTTGTGTTAAATAAAAGTATTCAATCTTTAGTGGTAGAACAGCATTTATTGCTTTCAGCTTCTACAGTAAAAGAGTCGTCATATTCATGTCATAAATAAAACACCCACCCATTCAGCCTTAAATACCCACAGGCCCACTTTCCAGTGACTGATGACACATCCTCTATATGCCTGACTACACTAAAGTTAGATTCACTGTGTGTCATAATAATGCATATCAAAGATGTGTATCATGGGAGGATAAAGGGGTCTGTGACGTGTATTGTTCTCTGCAGTATTCCCAAGCCTGAGGGATTAGTTGATGTAAACTGTGCAGGATATACACAGTTTGTAAAAGAGTTAGTGAGAAGACAGCACAAATGAGAGCATCCAGTATGAAATTGAGAAAAATGATTCAAGGCTATGCTGACTTGCAAAATGAACAGTGCCAGTTTGCACTGTTATAAATTACTCTTTCCTTTGTGGAAAGTTTTTCTTCTTTGATTACCATATCTTTCTTTAGGACCAGAGATTCATGCTTCCATAGCAGAAAGGTACAATTTTATCACCTGGTTTGACCCCTGTTCTGTCACAGGCCATTTACATTTCACCTAGCCATTTTGATTGCTTCTTTAAACATATTTCCTTCATCTTATCTCAAGCCTGTCCTATTGGTATAAATAATTTAACTTTGGAGACAGGGAGATTAAGAAATGACCATCACAGCTGGTGTTCTTTAAGTTGCTGAGCTGGATGTCCTGCCTCAATATCCCCAAAGGCTGGTAGGTGAGCTGGGTCCCCAGCAGAAGATAATGTTAATGTATTATTCAAATGTTCATGTTTTATTCAGACTGTCAGATTATTCCAAGTCTGAAAATTCCTAGTTAGCCTCTTCTAGCAGAATTCCTGTCTTATGAAATAGATATAATTTAAACAGTTTAGAGGCAATGTATCCATCACTTAGGGTGATTTAAACAGAACTCTACAGCTCACTCACAGCTTCTATATAAACAGTGCTTAATCAGGGAGGACATTTGTAAAGAAAAAATAATTCTTTAATGTTCAATAAACAAGACTTCATTTGTTTATCCTAGTTTCACAGAACAATGATAGTAAAATCAGATCAATGTGCTCTTATTTACAGGGGAATTTTTATAAATCCTTTCTCTGCTAAGTCATATGTGATAGGATTTTTAGCTGTTTCCCCAGCACTTGCAGGATGCAGTCTGCTCAGAACAGTGAGTGACTTTCCTCTAATTCAGTAAGCTGTTCAACCGTAGAGCATTGACTGCTGCCTTTGTGAAATCCAGTATGAATTGACTTGTGAAAGTCAATTGGAATTCAATGTTTGGTTAGAGATTCTAATGCACACAACGTGCAGTCACCTAGTCAGTCAGATTCTCACAACATGAATGTCTGCAGATTTATTTTACCTGCAATTTGTTTATTTACCCTTTCGTGCTGTGAAATCCTTAGAGTGGTTAATCCATTGTCTTTCAGCACTAGAGGTAGCTTATTCAACCCTCTGATGCCATTTGTTATTAGCGTGCCAAATTCCTGCTTGCACATAATGATATCAAAATGCGCAGTAAACCCATAGTAGCAGAAGCAGTCTAAACCCAGCTCAGTACTTTTATTTTCCTTCTTAGTGAGCAATGAAGAATTGATTCCTCCACCCCTCATTACCACAGGTCCTTTGAAATCAGCTATCCCCAGTCCACATCAAACTGGCTGGAAGCTTTGATGGGCACACTGCAATCACAACATGGCTGGCAGAGGTATTGTCAGTGCAAATACAAACAAGTGTGTGGGGATTTCTGCTGTGTGACAAGTAGTTTACTATCACAGACAGTCTGGATTACACAAAAAGAAAAAAAAAATGAGGTGACTATTCAGATTTTCTTAAATGAGAGAAAAAAGAAGGATTGCATCATTTAATTATCACAAGAATAGATTGCCTGACCCACTAACTTGTGACTTCTTCTATAGCCACAGTAGTACTTCTGACAGTGTACCACAGCAAAATGCTTCCTAAATATAGGGCTTATTATCTTCAGTAATAAACTGAAGATGTTCTTGAAAATTCCATCTTTCAGTAGTGTCCCAAACTCCTTGAATATGACTCATAATACAGTTTGAAATGCTGAATTAGATACTTTAATATGATCTCAGTACAAAATATCTAGCCACAGAAATACGAATTATGTTCAACTGATACAGAGCCTGATTTGATATAGCCTCTATTACTACGCAGATACTTTTCATTTCTACTGTATTGATATTCTTGTCAATATCTCTCTTAATTTGCTCTGTCATTCTTCACATAGAAAAGTTTTTCTTCTGTCTTTGATTTACCTCTACAAACTTTTTAATGTAACTTCAGGCTGTTGAATTTTCCATTTGTCCCCCCATCAGTTCTCAGCAGAGAACTTCAACACTACAAGTATAGACTCAAACAGAAGCAAAGATTTCCATCTAACAGAAGCAAAAATAACAAATACTGCTGTCCATTCTGCTTTCCTGTTACAGAGTAACAGAATGGCTGAGGCTGGCAGGGACTTCTGGGCCCATCTGGTCCAACACTTGCTCGAGCAGGGACATCAAGAGGAGGGTGCACTGCATCATGCTTGAGTGACTTTTTGAGATCTCCAAGGAGACTCAGTGGCTTCTTTGGGCAACTTATGCCAGTGCTCCATTACTCACACGGTTAAGTGCTTCCTAATGTTTGAATGTCCCAATGTGTGCCCATTTCACCTTGTCCTGGCACTGGGAACCAGTGAAAATAGTATGGTTTGATCCTCTTTTCACCCTCCCCTTAGGTAGTTATTGATAAGCCCTATTAGCTGTCATCGCAAACAGTAAGTATTTTGAAAAATGCAGCCTCACTTGGTAGTGCTACAGACAGATGAACACATTTCTGGTCAGAGTGTTGTTGCTCTCTGGGCAGCAACAATGTGCTCTAACAGAAAAAAAAATTTATTCACTTATCTGCACAAAAGCATCAGTTTTTGACTTTCACAATAGAAACTGAAAAACCTGGTACAGACAATGAGGAAAAGTGTATATATGTATCATGCATGCAAATCATTATGTTTCCGTTGTCTTATATCTACCTCTGCCTTCAATAGAATGCAGCGGATAGACTATGTGAAAGTAGTCAGTAACATTTACCTAGCTGGGACTGGCCAGTCCTGGGAGCCTCAATTGCATCTTGGTACAGAAAGCAACGTGAGCAATCTGTACACTTGATTCTTCTAATCTGGTAAGTAAAAGTTTTAGTAGATGTGGGCTTTAGTAGTTGTGGATGCAGCTATCTGCTTGTTGAGGAGTTGGGGAACAGTGCTGACTTATCCTTGCATAGGAGGCAGTGCACTTCCGTGGCTGTCTGGGGCACTTGCTGTACAACCTGAGGCCATTCTGGTGCTGATGTGGCTGAAATAACTGCAGTGCAGTGCAAGCAGCCACAGGAGCACAGAGCTGTAGTTGCTCCTGCGCTTTGCTGTGTATGGGAAGCAGAAGGTAGGAGAGTCAGTGATCTGTTGTGCTTGAATTTACTAGTTTTTAACATTATAGTAAATACTGGGCATTTGCTGAGAGGCAAATTGTAATTGTTTTTCTTCCCAAAAATATGTATAAATGTCATTAACTTGTGCCCTGTTTATTTAATCTAACTCTCTAATTTACTTCAGTGGTTTTACACTATCTCTTTATTATTACAGTCTAAGTGTAGTGGGAGAACTTATATCTCACTTTTTGATAATGGAACTATTGTCTGTAGCCTGGTGATAATTGGATCAGCTTCTCTTCTTGTATACAAATATATTTTTGTTTAGAAGGGTTCCTCCCTTCCTTTTTAATTTTTATTTTATTTTATTATTATTATTATTTTGGGTGGCGTAAGAAGAGAGAAACAAAAAGTTTTTCTCAGGTGTTTCTTTTAATAGGAAAGCTAAACAGACAAAATTCAGTATAGTTGTGACTTGTAATCAATATTTCTTTCTTCCCAACTCTTAATTTTATCTATTTATTTATTTATTTCACACAAGGCATGCTGCTTCATTCTTGAAGCTATGTGTCTGTCTTGAGTACTGGTGGCTTAAACAGCAGTCCCTGATACAGCTGCAGCTCTCTCCTGGTGGGAGTGCTGGAGAGGGGACAGGAATGGCGAAGGAGACCTGTAAGTTCTTCCAGGAAGTGAATCTTGTTTTAATCATGATAAGTATAATGAAGGCATGATGGTCACGGTGATAAACTGTAATGTGCAAGTCCTTGCAATTTTCCCTCAGCAGCTTACAATCAAAGATCACTGTCCCTTCTTACCTGTTTTTGAATCCTCTGTCCTTGTTACACCCCTTCAGCATCTTTCCTATTGCCATTTTCCTTTCCTGATTTTCATACTAACCTTTCTGTGACTTAATAACTCTGTTACTTGTGTCTAGTTATTTAGAATCATAGAACGAGTTGGAGGGGATGTTTAAGATCTAGCTCCAACTTCCCTACTGTGGTCAAGGACACCTCTCTCTAGAGGTTGTGTAAAGTCCCATCCAGCCTGGCTTTGAATGCTTCCAGGTATGGGGTATTCACAACCTCGCTAGGCAACCTGTTCCAGTGTCTCATCACCCTCGCAGTAAAGATTTTCTTCCTAATATCTAGTCTAAATCTACCCTCTTCCAGTTTAAAGCCATTTTCTCTCATCTTGTTGCTACCTGCTCTTCTGAAAAGTCCTTCCCCAGTTTTCATGTAGGTACCTTCAGGTACTGGAAAGCCTCTGTCAGGTCTTCTTGGACCTTTGTCTTCTCCAGGCTGAAAAGCCCCAGCTCTCTCAGCCTGTCATTGTAGGGGAAGTGCTCCAGCCCTCTGATCATCTTCATGGCCCTCCTCTGGACCTGCTCCAGCAGTTCCATGTCCTTGTGTTGGGGGCTCCAGAGCTGGATGCAGATCCCTCAAGAGCAGAGCAGAGAGGCAGAATTGCCTCCCTTGACTTGCTGGTCACACTTCTCTTGATGCAACCTAGCATACAGTTGACCTTCTGGGCTGCATGTGCACACTGTCGGTTCATGTTGAATCTTTTGTCAACCGACACTCCCAAATCCTTCTTTTCAGTGCTGCTCTCAAGCCATTCTCCATCAAACCTGTATCTGTATTTAGAAAAACTGTAATATTTTTTCTTACTGTTGCACTTCTGAACCAAAATGTTGTCCAGCCACGTCAGGAGCCTACACAGCTGCCATGGTTAGGGGGATGCCCATCTGTAAGTTAACAGCAGAGCCTCAGTTTAGGTGAATTGTTAATGCCTGTGGAGTTGGGAATTCAGCTGTTGTCTGGCTGAGAGGTTGAGGATGTGAACTGTAGAGGTACTGTAGTAAGAGGGTAGGTAGGGAGAAGAGTTTATAGTTACATAGGCAGGTATGTGTATATGAGTGCTTAACTGATCTAGCTGCTAGTGGAAATGTCAAGAGCTCTTACCTCTGTCCTGGATTGTGCTTTGCACACATTTGACAGGTAAGCATCCCTACCTGCAAATGTACAAATAGCTGCAATGTTTAGCTCTTAGATGCTGGTATGCATCTTCAGAACAATCCTCAAACATCAGCTTTCACATTCCCAAGTTGCCTTTGAGGTTCTAATGCTACAGCAGTTAGGAATTGTCCCAGTTAAAATTCATTCCTGTAGAACTTCTTTACCAAACAAGTATGTTTGTATTCAGTCTGAATAAGCTGTTTTTAATGTTAAAGTTGCTAATACCTTGGATTTAAAAAATACATGATGTATCTTTCAGGTTGAAATGCATATTCTTCTGTGAGTAAATCTCAGATCGAGGGGTTACATTCCTATTCTGTTGGAAAATGCAGCATTTAGGACAGCAGCTTGGTCCTGTTTTCTAGTTAAATGTCAATTTTCTCAGAAGTCTTACGATTGAGTGTATTTAATGCAGTATCCCCGTGCTCTGTTTGGAAACTGTCTCAAAAATATCCATAAGGGAACTGAAATGTCATGAATGACTGAGTACCTGGTGAAGGGGTAGCTGGCCCAGGAAGCACAGGTACAAGCAATTCACCCCTGCTTCCCATGTGATCGGAATGAGCACCCTGGGCTCATTTAAGGGCTAGCCTCAAAAAGAAAGCATCTCTTGGGTGATGGCTGCTTTCTGTAAGGGAGCATTCTGTAATTGGCAACCCTATCACTAGATGGGTGAGTTAGTTTTTTTCCTGTATGTGGTTTTTGACATCTCTAATGATATTTTCCCAGTATCACAAAGAATTTATCAGAAGGAATTTCACTGCTTCCAGGGAACAACAGTATCAAAGGGTAACTCTTATCTTCAAGAACGCAAGCTAATATTTTGTTGCTTTTTGTTAAGCACAGAAGCCCAAGGATGCAGTAGTGGGTAATACACATGGCACTCAGTCATGTATGTGAGCTATAAAACGGAGGCTTCCTGCTTTTTGCTTGTGTAGCTTGTCTCTTTATTTTCTATTTGAGAGATGGGGGGTTAGAAAGAGGTCCAGTAAGGTTTATTTTCTTGTAGGCCTCCTACATTCGCTGCCCTTTGTGTTTGAGCCTGCAGAATCCTAAATCACACTAACAGGATGTCTAGAATGGGTGCTGGGGGAGCAAGAGAAATTACATCTGATAGGGGTGGTATCTGCTGTCTTTAGTTTCTGACAGCCCAGGATTTTTCTTTCCCCTTCTGCCCAAGGACCATTCTCATGGTTTCTTTCTTTTCTATTTCCTGCTATCAGCTCTGTGATGAGTTAGAAAAAAAAAAAAAAACAACAAAAAGCTAATGATATCCAAACTGGATGGACATTACTAGAATTATATATTAACAGGAAATGCATCTGTATGATTACCCTTCTCCGCAGTAGAAAATTGTAGTAGTGTGATTGCAATCATGTTTGGTGGTCAGTGTTGTTAGCATTAATGCAGCTACCTACAGAGTAAGCTGAGCTTTAAGTAAAATTTTCTTTGGTACTGCAAGAAAGAGAGGAGAAGAAAGTCTCCATAATATTTTGCTATGGCAGTTTTGCATTCTATTGGTGGCATGCAGCGTGGTTTTTTTTTTCCCTTGGGATGATATCCTCAAAGTTTGTTACTTGAAAGCTGTCTCTATAGCAAGCTGCCCTCTATTACTGCCCATTTAATCTTCCCTGAAAAATAAAAAAAATAATAAAATTCTTACTCTTTTCCTGTTATTTTTATTTAAATACTAACATTTGTATCTCTGCTCTAAAGATTCAGTGTTAAGTGATACTAGATGGATCTTAGCTGTTCTAGTTCTATAGTCAAGGTGCCTAAATGTTATAGTACCTTTACACAAGTGAGAATACATCTGGATGATGCTCTCGAAAACAAAGAGTATTCTTCTTTTGGGTAAGTGTAGCTAAAATTGTTTGTGCTGTTCACCCTCTGTCATTGAACCAGCCGATCTAAATCTCTGCTCAGGAAGGCTACTGCTCATAGGCTGATTAGATGACAGTGCAAGAACGTTTATTGGCTTTCACTAAAAACCCGTAGTGAGTACGATATTTGAGCCAGAATTTGTTACATTTTCTAAGCTCTGTTTATTTATTTATTTATTTATTAATGAAGTCCCTGAAATGTTTAATTTTCATTCTTGCAGTGGAAGATACTGGGGGATGTTGCATACCTTTTAAAATTATTCTCTTTAATATTGCGGTTGTGAGTTAGGATTCCTGTAAGTTAAAAGTAGCAGCAGAGTATGAAATAAAACATAAAGAAGTACAAGAGACAAATTTAAAAATAAACTTGAGAGTTAACCTGGTAATTTATACTTAAATATACTTTTATTTCTGATTGATCAAGGAAGTATTTTCAAATACTATGTATACAAGATTGATCTGAGATTGGAAAAAAAAAGAACTTAAAGAATTTCAAGCTTTCAGTGGCATAGTTGTAAAAAAAGTCTTTGAACCTGAATTAACTATTAAAGAATTCTTGCAATGGCCATGAAATGGTTAATAAGGATGCAAGGAAAACAAATGTGTAATACAAACTATGTGTTTCTGCCCAGCTTTTTAGTTTGCTTTCCAATCATTCCATGTTACTAAATCTCAGAAACATTTTCATGAATATGATTGATTTTTGTTTTATATTTTTGTCTCCAGATCATTGGAAGTACTGAGAGGTATCACAGCTTACGAACTGCAGTTTATGAATTGACAGTTTTAGAGAATTCAAGTAGACATAGGTGAATGTTCAGCCTGGTTTTTGGCAGTCTCCAGTTCTTGAAAGACTGACAGCTCTTAACACCCAGCATTTCCTCTCAAAAGCATTACAGAAGATTAAGGAACTAGCTGTGGCTCTGGCAAGCTTTTTTCCTCGGTGTCATATCTGGTGGTTGTTTTCTTCTGGTCTTAGCAGTAACCAGACCAATGACTTATAATTGTTTTTGTTTTGGTTTGTTTTTTGGATTTATGGCCAGTTGCACTGACAGATGGCTGTGACTACACTGTAGTACCCTCAGTTCCTGCCAAGCTCAGCTTTATGGAGTTTGGGCATACATAAATGCTGCTGAGTCTTGAAAGAAGTATTAATGTGGAAAGAAAATTATCACGATTTTAAGTGAAATATATCATGATATAAAAGTGTTCAAAATAGTACTCTGAAGTCAAATATAACATTCATCATTTAACTACATGCAAGAGAATGTATTCTACTTTTATATGAAAGCTTTGGGATTCAGTTAATTTGAATAAATTAAAGGCAAATCCATTCTGGGGTGATGTTATCACATTGAAATGCCTTGTGTGCATTCTGCAGCAGATACTATGTTGATGCTGACTGATAATTCTGGTAGAAGTTCCTAGATTTAAGCACTTCTGGAAACCATGGTTCTATCCCCTAATCGGGGAAAGGTTGTGTTTAAGTATAAGCAAACTGTCTTTCCAAGGGGATTAGAATAATTTCATGTAGAAGCTTTTTTATTTGTCACTGAAGTAAGCAGATTTTTTAACATCTTGTAATTTAACTGCAACTGAAATTGGGAGGAGCTGACACTGAAATCCATTTATTTAAAAGTCTTACTTTGTACAGAATGCATCATCTCAGGGACATGATCTTAAAACTGCTTCTAAAAATCTGAATTTTGTACATATTTTGTTCAGTTTATAGTTTTTAATCTAAAACTTCTTCATAAAGCTCTGAATTGAGCTATTACGTTAGGCTGCATCAGTAAGGTTGTGTCTGGAAGTATTTACTTATCTGAGGAAGGAGAAATATTTTTCAGTGACCTGTATATCAATCTGAACAAATATTTCTTTGTAAATAACCAGCTGGATTGTTACAGATGACCAAGAGTAGCTATTTGAAAGGGAGAACTACAAATCTCAATATATAGATCTCCTAAATGTATTATTGTCATCATTTCAAGGGACAGGAATTTTAATTAAAATGTTGATACTGTTCACTTGTGAGTTGAGTGTTGAGCTTAGTTGCTATTAAGCTTGTTCTGTAAATAGATGATATTTCCTTTACAGTAAGTGATCAACAATATTTGATAGCAGTTATTCCTTTCACTGTTAATTTGAATTCATGTCTCCATTAGAACTGACTATATTCAAGAATCTCTCATAAACATTTCTTGGTTAATCAGACCAGTGCATTAAAACATTGGTCGAGATTCTTTCCTTTTAGGGAATAGGTAGTCCTATTCAGTTCAGTATATTGCTCTTTTTTGAAAGATATCACTATATAAGGAATTAATTTAGAATAGATTGGGGTGGGGGGAGTGAGTTAGGTTGTGTCTACTTGTCAAGTTCTATCTAGACAACCGCTTGAGCATTTCACTGGATAGGAATTTGAAGGTATAGAAACTGTCAGTGGACTACTCTTCACTCATTCAGCTGCTTGCAGTTCTGAAAAATTCTTGCTTGATTTTACCATCACGAATGCTACAGAGAGAACTTGCTTTGTTTTGACCAGTGTTCCCCTACTGTATTCAACTATGAAATTGAGAGAGATGGGATCTGCCATTTCTAAAGACAGTATTACCATATTATGGTTCTAATTTTTTCTGCTACCAACTGTGAAAGTGTAGAACAATTACATTCCTGACTCTTTGTGTACTTCTTGTTTCCTTCCTCTGGCACACTTTTTACTTTTTACTATATTTCATGAAGTTCTTGTATTTTGTAGGAGCACTGTAGGAATCCACTTTTCCTTGAAATTGCCTATAGTAAATATTTTTAATGTATTAAACTCCAAGCACTGTGCTACAGCATCATGCTCGTGCTTGTCTTGAAATCAGCAAGAATGCATATTTGATTACTGTGGGCATAATGCACCTCCCATGGAAGCCTTTGCTTCAATATTGTGTGTTGAGGTTTGACTTTTTGTACAAATCAAGCACAAAAGTGTAGGAAAAGTATTGACAAAAATAAATGAGTAAGCAAACCCAAAAACCTGTGTAGGAGGAGAGGTAGGAAATTTCTCCTTCTTCAGGTATGGCAGACTTGTGCTGCCCTATTAAGTTCTCTAAGTAATGAGTTAGCACAGGGAGAAAAATGATAGGAAAAGGAAATGGAGGAACAGCAGCCTCCACCTCAGCTGCCTCCACCTCAGCTTTGCCATTGCATCAGCTGCTAGATTTAGATTTAATGGCTGTAGCACAGGCAACCTCTAGTAGAATGAAGTATTTGTCTTATGATTATTTCAGGTAAATTCTGTTAAAGCTTATCAGGAAATTTAAGTAGACATGTAAAAAGCCTGTTCCTAGAATGTTTTCTCACGTGTGTTTATTTTGTTTCCCCCCTTCCCTTTCCAGCTTTTAACTGATAGAATCTCATTTCAGCTGAGAAGAATACGAAGGAGCTGCTCCTTCATATACGGTAAGAAAAAAGTTCCCTCTCTAAACTATATACACATCTGAATTGTGGCAGATTGAGGTCTACTTTCTACTGATGACTATGTCAAGGGTGTGAGTTGCTCCTTTTATCTTCAGTAAAGCTTATGAAGAATCTATCCTTTGAGGGAGCTACATTTGGTGAATGTTACAGCTAAATGACAAAGTATTTAAAATTGAACTCATAAGGCTTAAGTTGTCAAGTCTGTGCTCTTCTGATTTGTTTTGTGATCTTCCTTTAGTTAAGCTAGTTATCATTATGAATTAGCATCATTACCAATGTTTTTAACTCTACATTTGAACCAGGAGTATATTAGTGATCTCTGCAACAGTGGCTGAAGCTTTAAAATCTGATTTATAAATTAAAAAGTGGGCTACCTGTAATTTTTTCCATGTTTTCTTCTGATATGTGAATTACACTGAAGAAAAAAGTTTTCACAAAATATGAAAATAAATATATTGCTGAATAATAGAAGATTATAAAATACAGTAATTAGTGTTTTATTGGGAGCAAATACAAAGGCCAGGTGGCACAGCTGTAGTGTGACACAGTGAGTCCCTGCTTGTGACTTCTGCTCTTTTGGTAGTCATTTGCTATTTGGTGCATTCAGAGCAGGATAAGTAGCATTGGCAGTAGATGCTATTTGTCAATAAGACTAAAATATAACACTATTAAAAGAATTCTGAATGAAATAGCTCCTTATCCTTGTCATAGTGCTTATAGTTTTCTGACTTGCAGGAAATAAACAAGGTAAGTGGAATGTGCTTAGTTTTGAATATGCATCTTACAGATAGCTCAGGAGATGATCCTTTATGAATCAGAACACAGATCACTGATGCTGAGAATTACTCTGTTCCTTTTTAGAATTTTATCATAATAGCTCTCTGAAGAGAAATGTTAATGAATTATTAATTTTGGAAAGTAGTACATCCTGACCTCTTCCTTCTTATCTCCTTCAGCATTGCCCTCATACAAAGACATCTAACTGTAATCTATTGGCTGTGTTTATTAGTAATGACTTTTCGTGCTTCATGCTGCTCTACTTCTCAGTGTTGTCAAGTCTGGAAAGCACTTTCAGTTGCTTATATGCCACTTTCAGATTGTTTTCTGGACTCAGAAGCCTTGATTATCTTAGGTTATCCTTTAGCTTTATCAGGTTCAGATAGTACTAGCTAAGAACTAGTTTCTGTCTACTTTTAAATTGCCTTTTTATAATGCTTTATTTCATGTTGTCTGCTTATTAATGTATCATGATGGTCTGATTTGTAAAATTAAGAAAGTGGTTTTTGTCATATTCATTCCTTGCCTAGCAGTCCATATTTATTTCAGATGTATTCAGCAATATCTTCACTTTGCTATATTGGAGATTTGGTTTAATTCTATATAAGATAGTATCTAACATAGATACAGCATTTAAATATTTACCATAGAAGTTAAGCAAATTTCTGTGTTTTGAGATAAGGAATAGTTAACTCAACCTTGGAGCAATGAATTATTTCCTAAGAGCAATAATATTTGTTGTTGACATCTTATACATCTTGACATGCAATATTTGGGGGCACTGGACTCTTAAAAAAAATCCTGAATAAAAAGGTAAGCTTTCAGGAAGGCAAATATTCAAGATTTATCCTACTGTACTAGCTTCACTTGGTATCTATTACAAGTTGGTTTTTGGCATGTGCCCTAATAAATAAATTATACATGAATTAATTCATTGCACAGCATACCTCCCTAATGTGAAGTGCTGATATTTCTTTCGCAGGTGTACTTATTGACCACTACTTACTAGTCAGTATTAGCAACTGAACTACTCCTCCCTTCTGCTATTGTCTGAATCTGCTTTCACTGACCTAGTTAACACAGTATTTCTGGCCAAAACAGTTGAGTAGTGATGCTCACTGAAATTAGTTGAACCATCAGCTAAGCCTGGAAAGCTGAAAGACTAGGCCAACTGGTATATACAGGATTTGTGTTGATGGCATAGCTTTGCTTAGCTGCATGAAGGAGACCTATTCCTAGGCCATCTTAACAAACCTGAAATGTTTGTCTGGCAGGGGATTATACATCTTCTTTATTTAATATCTGGGACTGCACAAGACTGTAAAACAGACATTTTGCAAGCAGATAGGAGTGGATGGAGTGGTAAATACTTCAGGTTTCTAAAGGGCTTCTATTACATCAAACTGGGTACCTCTACTGTTTTTCCCAAACTCTCATAAAGCAAAGTGATGCATCTCCAATATGACATTTTTACATTTAGATGTAAAAGGTCATCTATCTCTCTTCTCTCAGTAAGTGAAAATTTATTCACATGTCAAATCTTTCATGTCAGAAAGAATCCAGATTGTGGACTCAAAAGCTTTTCATGTCATGTTTCTAATTAGGTCTGTGACTCAATCTCATGAATAATATATCAAGCTGCATATTAACATCTAATCCAGCTAAATCATCAATTTACAGTAAACCTTGGCTGCAGTAACTTTAATAAAAAGTCAGAGGCTGCAACATTTTTCCAACAGCTGTTGAAACTTCTGTAGTGTCTCTGGGCACTAAACTTGCAAAGCAAGTGATTAAATTCATGTTGCAGTATTTGGATGTGAGTGAATTTAATTAAAATCATAACAGATTTCTAAAAAGGACTTTGCAAGCAAGACTAAAATATTTCCCTTAGCTTAAGCACAGGTTGTTTTCTTTTGTGACCTCAGGAGGACACACTTTGCACAGATTCAGATGCAAGCCCTGTGTATGGTTAGAATAGATAGCATTTTTAGTTGTAAGAAACTATTTTGTTGTATACCTGAGAAATCTGTAACAAAAAGTACCAGCAAAAAGTTTGGACCAGAAATGGAATTACTTGTCATTTGACCTCATTAGGCTCAGCCTCAGTTCTGGAGAATAATTGGAATGGCTGACCCAGCTCTGTTTATTAATGTGCTCGGTGGGACTGTTGGATATGTAGCTGGTGTTTTGTTTGAGATCATGCTGACAGTTATTGTCAAATAGATTCATTCTGTCATGGGATGTTCATCACCAATTAGTCATTTGACAGCTATAATTTTTCACTGCTCTGGATCACTTTTTGTAACTGTAAATTATAATTGAGCATATTTAAAATCTCGTCTTTTCCCCACCATTGTTTTCTATCACCTACTTCATGATAGCTTGTTGGCTCTACTATGTGCTTTCTCCCTGCTTTATTTTATAGACAGGGTGATGTATTTCTGCCACTCCCTACTTTCTGTCTTTTCCCTGCTGCTTTCATTCCTCCTCCAGAGAAGTGAGTTTTGATGGCTACTGTGTGTTTGTGCCTCAGAAGAGGGTAAGAAGAACGAAGCTGAACGTTTGCTGGTCTGTGCCTGGTTTTTCAGTCTTTACAACTGTTGTTCCATTGACGCATATGTTGACTTTCACACAGAGCCTTTGAAAAGAATACAGCTTAGCTGTAGCTTTTGTCAGACCACATCAGAATAATCAGCTTTGAAATGGCAGATACCATGTGTTTGACTCTGTGCATATACGCACTGTTGCATACATGTTGCTTCTGAGGTTGTGGTCTGCTCTGTTATAAAATACTGCAGGTCTGCTACAGTGAGAACACTTGTGACGAATCCATCAAGTGTGAGGGATTTAATCTTAGCATATAGGTCATTCAACTAAACATAGACAGATTAACAGATGTGATCTGATTGTGCATATGCAAATGTTGCTGATGAGCGTCTCACGTGGGAGTGTGAGACGTTAATTTTTTTTTGTTTCAGATAAGCAAATTGGCTTCTGTATCTGACTAGTATATTGTGAGATAAGAAGTGAGTAATTTGTAAATGGACTGTTAGCAAAAGTTAATGGGAAACTGGACAATATTTCCAAGATTACTTAGAAAACTAGGTTGATGTAAATTTCAAAATTCATAATATTCTTATGGAAAGTAGTAGATGTGATATATGCTATGGTTTGTTGTGTATTAAGATGCGTATGATATGTAAAGGCATCAATATATGAGCCTGGTGGTACTAGACCGTGATTGAAAGCTGTAACAGCTTTTGAGCATCTTTTAGGCTTTTTAGTTAGAATATATAAGGTGTATGTGAGAACTCTAGTCTTCGTGGGTAGATGTCTGACCTCCAGTTTACTGCACTTCTCCCTGTCCTGTCAATACTAGTTGAAAACCTGAGCTAGTGATAATCTTCTGCCTACAAATCTAAGCGCTTTACGCACCTGACTATGAATGCATCACTGAAAAGTTGTAATTAGCTTAAGATGGTTATCCTTGCTCTTAAGGTTTGAATGTGTAAGAAAAGGTTGCCTAAAAAAAGAGTTACTGAGCTGGGGGAAAGCAACATATTTTTACTACTTGTGTGCACACCTGTACAGGCTTGATACAATTTTAAAATTTTCCTGTAATAAGTCCCAGGTGTAAGACCGTAGGCAATTATGAATTGAGCTGCGTGATGAGCTGAAAGATTTGGTTTGTTCTAGCAATTAATTCATTTCACATAGATTTATGTTCCATTCAACTTGCAGATCTTGATCTTTTAGTTCTTCGGCAGGCACAATTTTCTCCAGTGGAAGTTTTGCATAGCTAGGGACTGTTTCTTGAGCCTTTTTATGTACTAACTATGAAAACATACATATTGTTAGCTTGCTGTGCTCTTAAACAAATGGGTGAATTAGGTTCATGGAGCTTTGGAAGACAAATTACACTACCAAGGTTGCCAGCAATTCCGCATAAACAGCTGGTGGTTTAGTTGATTAGTGGTGAAGAAAAAATTAGATCCGTGCTTGACTCCTATACAAGGAATGGGATATGCTGTGAAATCTATTCTTTAAATATGAGAGCGTGTGTTGATTTTTCTATTTCAATTACATCTTAAACTGCATCACATTATGAACTACATGGAGATTAGCAAATACGTTGGATAAATGTAGTACTGAACGCTGAGACTAGCATCAGTTTATGTTGAAGCAACGATGAGGACAAATAAATACTTTTCTTGGAAGACTTCACTGAAGTCGCTTGGAGTGAGATGGAGTTCTTGGCCTGAATATTCATTCCTATGTAGTTTCAGTTGTGATGTATTTTGCCTCCATCATGCTAATTTCTGCCTGCTTTTGTAGGCTGTGTTGATGCTTTCCTTTGCTTTCACTTAGCAATCCACTTTATTTCCACCTTTGTTATATGTCTGGCCTGAGCTTTGTTTTCTCTTATTCTTTCTCTGGAAGCTGTTTTAGTCTGTTCAGTTAGAGTGGCTGATTTAAGGCAATTGAGAGATTAGGATAGTGGACAACAGAGACGAATTATAGTAGTTCATCTTTGTCAATATAATCCTCTCTCACACAGCTGTCCCTTTGTTTAAAAAAAAAAAAAAAAGAAAAAGAAAAAGAAAACAAGTAGTAACTAGGCACAGAGCTAAAAAAAATTCTTAGGAAAATTCTTAGGAGTACATTTTTAAATTTAGGAGAATGAGAGAGAAGAATATCTTCTTCCAAGAGAAATATTTTTAAAATAAGCTTTTGGAGGAAAAAAGTGCATAGAGGAGAAAAGCCTGTATTGTACCTCAAGTGCTTCTTTCTGCTAAAGATCAACTTCAGAATTATTAAAATTATTAGTAGCTGCAAGTAAACTGAATTGGTGGGAAATGCTGATATTAATATTTGAAAGCAGGAAGGAGAGTATGGAGTATAATTAAGAGATGGACACCATTGTTAGTAGATATTAGCCAATGTATTTCAAAGAAGTATTGAGCTGTCTGGGATCAAAATTACTTGTACATGCAGAACTTCCAGCTAAAATGCTATTGGAGGATGTGGGTCTGACAGCCTGGAAGTTTTGGAAGCTATTTGTTATCTCAGAACAGCAGAATAGCCAACATTGATCACACTTCAAAAGTGGACGGAATCAAGGTCATAAAAAGGTATGTTTACTTGATTTGCTGAAATCCTGAGACTGGAAGAAATGATTGGTAGTACAAAAACGAACTGTTGATAACTTGCTTTGGAAAGATGGAAGGATCCTTCAAGCTCCTAAGGATGGAAAGTTGTAATCGCCTTAATCACTTGGAAATTTTCAGAGGAATTAGGTGTGGGGTTTTTTGTTGTTGTTGTTGTTCTGTTTTTTTTTTCTCCCTGCTTGCCCCTCCTAGGGCTCACTGTCACCCTGAGCTCAGTGCTGAATCTTCCAGCCTGTTCTGTTGAAGCTGTTTTCAACTGGTCTTCAAGTCTTGCAGAAACTGATTGATTGATCGATGGGGAGAGGAATCAGATGCGTAGGGACAGTGACTAACAGTAGAGATACTCTGGTCTGTCTGGCAACCTCTCTGGGAGAGGAGAACAAGCAACTGGTGGAGGTGAGGTGCCAGTGCAGGCTGACCAGGTGCAATTCCTTGTCCAGCCTCTGTATAGCATTACAGCTGCAGGCACAAGAATGTACAGTCCCTATAACCTCATTTAGGAACACATTCAACTGAATTTTATGTATGAAGAGACTTTTCTACCTTCTGGATGAAGGTGATGCTCTGCGTGCCACGTTTGGCTATGCCAGAAGATGCTTCCCACCTGTCACTGCGCTGAGGAAGGGCCCCACCTGCCTGGAGGTGGACTTGTCAAGGGAGATGTAATTCAGAATCTTTAGGAATAAATTAAAAGCCGATTATAGCTTGTTAAATACAGCTGATTTAACATAGCTAAATATAATGATGTTTTGAATGTTAGAGACTTGAAAATTCTTTACTTACTTGGAAAAAATGCTGAACATCTAATCTCTGTAAAATGGTGGACAGCATAAAGCCCTTAGTTTCAGAGGCTACCTGTAATACATTGCTCAATGGCAATGTCTATCTAGAAAGCATCAATAAGAACACTTTCTTTTGCTATTGCTGCACAGTTTTTCTATGCAAGACTTGCAAGTCTGCAACATATGGCATGGCTATATTGTTCTATAAAGAAGGAAATAACTGTGTATGACTTATTTGGACGCCGAAAGATGGGAAAAAAAAAAAAAAAAAAAACTCCCAGGAGTTTCTCTTCTAAAACTAAAAGCCAAGGTGTTTGATGTGATGTCAAGGGCTGTTGAAATATGTAATTCATTCCATCTGCTGCCTTTGGTGCATGAGAACGACGCACTGCTGCCAGCTGCATATGCCTAAAATGGAGACAGGAGAAACCTTGGCAATCATTCTGCTTACTGTGATATGTGCAGAGTGCCAGTGAGCCACAATTTGTATTTTATTTTTAGCCCATGTGTCCTGGTTTGCCTGACAGGCCGTGCTTAGTGGGACATCTGCTGCATGCACCCAAGTTTAGGAGGTGTTCCCTATATTGCCATTGTTGGGGTTCTGAACATTGACACTCATTCACCAACTTTCTCTTGCCATCTTAGGATCTGAGTAGCTCTGACTTTTGGGCTTAGCATTACAGAAGTTTTATTTCTTCTATTGCTCCGCAGCTGCTCCAGCCAAGCTTAGCTACAAGTTGTTTAGAAATTATGGTTAACAGTGACTTTAGTCACCTAAACAAATACTTATGAAAAATTTATGAAGTAATTTGTTTTTAACAACAAAAAAAATTTCTTATATGGATATCCTAAATGAAACAGAAGGTTTGGCTGTATTTTCAACGTGCTCTGGGAGATCAATTTTTATGAATCTTAGCCTTTGTAGTCAAGGATTAGTACTTTCTTTCTTTGTCTTTCAGGAACCGTCTTTTCTTCTCACCTCCTCTCTTTCACGTTTTCCAAAATATCCCCATTGGATTACTAGTATTTATGCTGAATGTGGAGGGTAAATTCAATGAATGAAAATGTTCTCATCTTTAAATCATTCTCTAGGATTTAGAGGAGATTATCCTGAGTAACTTCCGTGCTTTGTGAGGTTTCACAATGGTCTAAGAAACCGTTGAATGTGAAGATTTTATTCACATAAGCATCAATACCTGCCTGAGCATTTTTAGGTGTAAACTTCGAAGACACAGTGTAATAGAAGGAAGGGAAAATTTGATTATCAATAAAATCATCTTCCCTTTTCGTTTATCAACCAATTACTAAGGAAATAGCAAGTTAATCCCCATGTCAATTTATGTTTATCCTTCTCCCTTTTTTTTTTTTGTTATTGATAGACTGGTGGTGCCTCGAAGTTGTGCTGTCTTTAATATGTAGCTAGGTAGATTACTAGATAATGAAAGAGTGTGTGATGAAAGACTGCTAAAGAATTATAAAACATATATGTAACAAAGGTAAAGAGTTATGGAAAAATATAACAAAAATTTCTAAGAATGTGCAAATGTTCATTGGCAACGAGATGTTTCTCTGTAATAGGGAACCCAGTAATATAGATGCTGAGTCTAAAAAAGAATCTTAATCTTTTTCTGACTAGATGAAGTTGCTCATCCAGCTGTGTGTATGCAGATCTATGGTTGTGCACTACAGAGAAGAAATAAGATCCTGAGTAACTTCTGTGAATCTGTCTCTGTACTCCATTACAAACATGCACGTACTCTCAAATCGGTACGCCATTTAGAGAATTCAGGCTAGCTGCATCCTTAAGCAACTTCCTGAACTGAAGCCAAAGCTAGCATACTACATGAATCTAAATTGGGATAGGGGCGTTTAATAGCATTTCATGGGCTATTGGGTGTTTTTATCCTGAAGCTTTGAAAGCTGTTTTGGATTTTTGCCACAGAGGGTATGGCTTCTAACTTAATCTACATCATACATCCTATGTTGCACAATACTGACTGACAAACATTTCTGCACAGTGTGTTGCTAATATAATGATGATAAAGCCAAAAGCACATAAGTATAAAATCTTAATCTTCCCCACACCTTTTGCATACTGTAAACACAGCTTAAGCAGGTCTCTGCAACTGTGCGCTCTGACATAGTGCTTGTAAACAACTGTACAGCTGATATGCAGTCATCTCTGCTACTATGACACTGCACAAAATGTATTTGGGAAGAAGTGAAGATAGGTTTTTCCAATGCCAAAGGCATGGAACATTGAATCGCAGCTGGTGAACTTTATTTACCTAAGTTGGAACTTAACCAGAGCACTAAGGTTAATATTCTCCCTTTTGCAAATGTATGACAGGATCATTAATAATCAGCAGATTTGCTGAATGTCGCTTCTTTTGCAGTGATTCAAAGGCACATTTTTTTCCAGAGGCTTCGTCAATGAAAAATTCTATAACATCTTCAAATATGAGGATTAAGCTTTCAGTCTTTTAGTTAAAGATTTTGGTTTTGTGTCTCAGAACGTGCTGTTGCCAGGAAGAGCTTTCTACTTCCATGTTTTTGTATCTCAGTGATACTTTGTGTACCTTGAGTACTAGTTTATTAGCTACGAGGTGATGCTGCTGCTTATTAGATCCTGTGGACAGTTTAAACAGTAATTAGCAGATATGATTGCAAGTAATTGCACAGCAACTAATAGATTAGGTGAGTAGTGACTAATCTTGGAAGCAAGGCATTCAGAACTGGACATGTTTTAGTTTTTTAAGTGCCATAACTGTCTTGGATATCATTCTTTTCTTTAGCATGACTATTGATTCAATTAACTGAATTCTTGAGATTTCTGTGTACACGTGAACAATATATTCAGACTTCTTAAAGTACTTCAGAATTCCTTTACTTTGTAGATACAGTTCTAACAGATTGTGTGAACTAACAATGGTTGCTGTTCCACAATACTGATGAGACTTTTTTTGTTTTGTTTTATTTTGTTTTGAGGTGTGATTTCTAGGAGGATAACTTTCCATCTCTTGGTCTGTATAGAAGTGAGAAGTCCAATAGGTGGAAAAGGAAGAATGACTTTTAACCAATAATTTTTATTAACTTCATTGTTCAAATGTAAGAATGTGGACATCCTATGGCAGTAGTTTTGAACTGGTTTTAACAAGTTAGAGAACTATCACAGATAAGGAGGTAATATTGTCTAAAAATAGTGAATAAATTGTGGAAGGCATATGCAGACTACATTCCTGTATTTCCTCCACCAAGCTTTGAATATCCATGGGCAAAGGGAAATACCTGAAAACACCCCTTACTAATATGTATGTTTCAGCCTACATGATTCCTCTGACTTTGAAAATATATGAAAAGAATTTTTTATAGAACACAGTGATTAAATTTTTAGTTAGTACTTGGAAGGTATTGCTCTAACTGATTCAGTTAAGAGTTTGATCCCATTTCTTTGGGAAAATGCTTCGACTGTCTGGCCAAACTATTGTGTTATTTTGAGAGAAATTTATTTTCATTAGCATAACTTACATTGTTGATGTAGCTTATGTTAAATTAATTTATTACTGTAATAAAGCACTGACTAGGGTTAAAAATAGCTCGTTGCTACTTTGGCTTTATATACTTATTAGAAGGTATTTTATGTACTAGGTGTTAAGATTCTGTAAAATTCTGGAGGGATAACTTCATCCTTTATTTTCCGTAAGTGACTAGGTGTACTTAGGTATTTTGTCACATATTAGTACTTCACAAAAAATAAGTAAAAGCTGTTTCCAGAGCAGAAGTCAGTCACATATTCCAAAGACTGCTTTTGGGAAGATGCCTGCTTTCTGGTTGAATTGGTTATTTACTATCAAAGTGATTTGAAATTACACTGTTTTTAAGAGAGGGGGGAAGGATGTTCTTAGTATTTCTAGCCAGCTATTGTCTTAAAGAAAATGCAAGGATGCTAGTATTTAATGACTTAAAAGCATTGAATTACTAGAATTCATTGCATGGACATTGCAGCAGTCTTTGCAGGTATGTCATGCTGCTCTAAATAAAAAAAGAACAAAACCAAACCAAACAAACTTAATTGCTGGGGGAGCACAGCAGTCAAAATCTGTCCCTTAGGAGGAAACCTTGTAATTCAGATTTATCCTCAGGGATGTGGGCAGTGTAGAGATACCAAAGCTGTCTTTAAAGGAGCAATGAATGAGAAGCCTTAATGGACTTCTTGTCTTATCCAGAATAGGGTGGGACACTTCTGGACCAGAACTTCTCAGTTCGCATGTAAGTGATTCCCTGTAGGATTTCTGAGAGCTGTCAGGAATGAATGTGTGTTACCGTGCGTCAGGAAATTTGGAGGGAGTGAGAGGGGAGTTATTCTCTGAAGTCACAAGCAAAAATGGTAGACTTACCTATATGTTGTTGCTATTAACTATTGCTTGTTTTGTGCTACAAGCTTCTGTCTGTGTGCAGGTGATGCAGTGTGGAACATCAGTAACTGTTGTAGCCATGTAGTGATGATAAGAGGTTATGCTCTCAAAGCTAAGTGTAAGCAAATGGTGCATGTAATACTTATTTTCAAGTATGTTTTTTTCCTCCCCTGTGGGAGTATATACTCTTTTATTTATCTGGGTTTTTTTTGGAAAATATACCAACTTGCCAGATGCAGATTTATTTATTTTTTGGTGCAATGCTTACCATTTTTTTTTAATCTTAAAAGTAATCTACCTGACAAAATTTTCCATTACTTATTTAGTCTTAGTCTTACTAGAACTATTTTTATAAAATAAACTAGAAACATAAATCCCCGATGTACTCTCCAAATCTGTAAATTGCTCATTGTGAAGAAAATGTTTTTTCTATAAAAATGATAGATTAGTGTAACATAATGACATTATACTACTGTTCTTTGAAATTATTGAATTTCACTGTTTAAAGTAAGTTCATCCTCCATAGGGCTAAGCAGATGAGAAAAGAGCATATCTGTAACTGAAATAGGGCACCTATGAAGAGTTCTGACGTTGCTTAACTCTCATTTACTTTTAGATACTTGACTCTGAAATCAAGTGGAAAATACTGAATGCTTTCTCTTTGTTACAGTCTTGCACATAGACATGACTTACATATACTTGAACATTAACACTCTTTATGGTTAACTGTTCACATATACAAGCAAAAAATAACTGAAGTGCAGATGCTTTTTTGTTTTCCTCCTACAGTGAAGACTCTAAGATAGAATTGAGTATAATTATCATCTGCAATGACACATGTGATGGCACACGTTTGTTTTGAACAAGACGTTAAAAAGAGTGATTGAATTTGCAAGAGTGACAATTGTGACAATTGATAATTGCAGAGATGTTGCCTCCATCATTTTCGCAGGTAACTTAGACTTGTTTTCTTGTATAAGAAATCAGATATTTGCTCAACTGAAATGTCTTTTCTAAAGGAATTATGTTTTTAATGGATGAAGAGGGATATAACTGAGAGAAAAATGAGCAGGAATCAACATTTTATGAGAAATACAAGACCTGATTTCATACTCTAAGTGCATGTTAGGAGAAGCTGAAATTATCACACCTCCATCAGCGAGGGTAAAAAAATTTGGGTTATTCATATATCACATGATGTTCTAATCAGTTTTCATCTGCAAATCCCACGTTGCCTGTACTGGTGATTTTTGGAATTGTAGAGAATTCTACACCTGCTGAGCTCCATCATCTCTTGTCAACATCCTTACTCCTATCAAATATTATAAGTGAAACTCAAATTGTCTTGACTTCTCTCCTAGGCAAATGTTTGATCTGAACAGATCATCATAGAGTTAATGGGCACTGAACAGTTATTACCTCTTTGAACTGTCTTAACGTGGAACAATTAGCATAAGCTCTTGGAGGAATTTTACACTGTTGATTTTTGCTTTGAAATGTTATTTTGATGAGTACATCAAGAACAAAGCAAGGGGCTTTTGCAGTGAAGAGAAAAGGTGGCTCTCAAGTTCAAGCCTTCTAGAACTGTGAAACTTTGCTTCTGAAACTGAAGGCTGCAGTTCTCTTTAGTTAAGGTTCTTGCAGACTGATGGAGCAGAGAGCTGACTGTAATCTGACTTGAAAACAACATTTAGAAAAGAAGAGGTGGAAGGTCCATTTGTATGAGCCTTGTAATACAGTGCAGGAATTTAGTGCCTTACAGTAACTTTCAAGATGTGTCACTGTATAGGAAGATGAATTGTTTAAACAGAACTACAGATTTCAAGCATTTTTCATCCTAAAATGACCAAATTAACTTGAAGCTGGAAGGGGGCTAAGGTTTCAGTCAAAACCTGCAGTTCATTCAAAATGGATTTTTTGAAATCCATCAAAATGGATTTAGAACCCCACAAAATGGGTTCTAAAGTCTCTGGGAACATAGTTATTTTAAAAATATTAGTTTTTGCCAGTGTTGATTGTGAGTAATGTACTCTAACTATCATATTTCTTTTGGGCCTTTTTAAATGAAAGGAACAACTCAGTATAGTAGATACATATATAAGAGCAGGAGGTAAGCACAGAGAAGGCAGTCTTGCATCTCTTGTTTATGATAGTAAACTTGGGCAATCAAAGTAGTTAATTGCCTAAAGAAGTACTGAAGCAATGAAAAGGATTTAGCGTTTCTCTCTGATTCCTTTAAGACTGAAGATCTATGATACTAGGCTTAGCACATAATGACATATTATTTAGGCATTTTTAAAGTAGTTTGCATAGTTTATGTTCTATGACTTAGAAATTGTTTTTGTACTCAAAATATGATTCATGAAATGTTAAGTTTGCTGATTCTGCTATATATGTAAGAAACTTGATTTTTTTTTTTTTTAACTGAAAAGGAGAGAGAGCAATGTCCTATTTGGATACACAGCATCTCATCTGTTAATATTAGGATGAAGTGAAATAATAGAAAAAGTAATATGGACTAAGGATGTCTGCAGAATTCTGGAAAAGACCCTGTCAGATAAGATGGCTTTGTTCTCTGACAGTTTTAATGTGGCAAATATTTCTAGTTTTGAACATGTGATGTGTTTTCATCTCATGCTCCATAACATTTTGATCATGGAAATAATCAATACAATTTATTCCTATATATTAATACCTAAGTAGCCTTGAGAAAGCATGAACATTTGTTACAGTTCAAAACTATTACTGAAAGAAGTTGTATTTGAGTAATAGTTAACTATTGGTATTCTAATACAAATTGTTACTATGATGTCCACAGTCACTCAGTATATCTACTAGTGATAAAAATCAAGTACAGGCGAAGGAACTTAATGGTTAACAAAATGGCAAGTGAATGAATAATGAAGTATAAATAATTCTGAAGAGTCAGACAGATCACTTTGTAACAAGACTCAAATTCAAACAACTCAGTAAAATCTGGTGTGCCGTTGTGGATACTGTTTCTTTCAGTATGACAAAAATGTGTCATTGAATTCATTCACATGAAAAGTATTGCACTCTATGGTGTTCATCAATGCTTGCTGAATGTATGGCAACCAAACAGTGGATGTGAACACGGTGAGGTGGTGGGTGGTGCCCTTTCAGCAGTGATGACAGTGTCATGAAAGACAAGCCACATTCTGAATGGCCATGCAGATTTTCACAAGCATGGCATGCATGCTCTTGTTCATTGTCGGTAAAAGTGCATAGCTAATGGTAGTGACTGTGTTGGAAAATAATGTTTTGTAGATGAGAATTTGCTCTATCAAATAGTATAATTGTGCTCTTTCTGTCTGTTGCAGTTTTCATGGAAGTAAATAGCAGACGTTACTTTCAGAGTGACCTACGTACATGCCAGGTTTTTTTGCTTTCCTTTACTAGTAATTTTAAACTGTTTAAAGTAGCACCATATTGTTGGCATTTGCATTTCGTGGCTAATGTATAAGATATATGGAAGTGATGAATTTAGGTGCGTCTGTTCTGAAAGTGTTCCTCTGTGTGGAAGCTCCTTGACCATTTGTTAGATGAAAAAGCATTTTTAAAGGTTTAAGTGGAATGCAAGTACAACTCTGTACTGAGCATTATCTTATATCCATTAGATTCGGTCTCCTTTCACATTACAAGCTTGCCCTTTAAGTCCTTTTGCAATTAGGCTTAATTACCACACTTGGTAGTGTATCTTTATCTTTTACAAATGTTCCCATAATATTACAATAGTAATTAATGTGGACAAACTGTGCTAAGCAAAGTGCATATGCTTTTGAAGGTCTTTAAAAAAAATAGAAAACTAAGCAGGCAAAATGAGCAATGAAACTAGTTGAGTTAGCAACATACTCATTTGGCTCTGTATTTTCATCATTTCTGCTTAAGTGGAATGTTCTTATTTAGGCTAATAAATATCTAAAGGGCAGGAGTCAAGTGGATGGAGCTAAGCTTTTGCAGTTATGCCTGGTGACAGGACACAGAGGACAGTGGGCATAGACTGGAACACAGGGAGTTCAATACGAACATGAGGGAAAGTTCCTTACTGTGAAAGTGACAGAGCACTGGAACAGGCTGCCCAGAGAGGTTGTGGAGTCTCCTGCTCTGGAGATATTCACAACCCACCTGGATACTTTCCTGTTTAACCTATCCTAGGGAACCTTCTTTAGCAAGGTGGAGTTGGGCTGGATGATCTACAGAGGTCCCATCCTCTCTCCTGGATTCTGGAATGGTTTCAGGGCAACTTGAGTGTGTATATCTTTCTCCTTCAGCATATCATTCTAGCTGTGGTTTACTATCTGACTTTGTATTTCTTTTAGATTTTACTGTATAAATGTAGTTCTTCCCTCCCTTGTACAGTCTTTCACGTATAACTGAAGAAAACTTGATAGGATTTTGGCAGACCAGCTGTCGTGTGTGGTATCGCATCCTCAGCAAAGACAGTGGTCTCATGTTAAACAAGTAGACAGGTTAAGGACTTACTGTTCCTAAACCTTGAGAAAACAACAGTTATTTCTTCCTTCACATTCCAACTACACTGACTGGATAATATAATCTTTTTTTAATGATTTCAGTGTTGATGATCATTATGTCAGAAATTCAAATAAATAAAATAGAAAACAAATCACAATGATGTTATACTGGACACTCTTCGTCTTGGAGACTTAGTGACTTTGCTAGATAAAGTGAAGAGTATCCAAAGTGAAACGGAATTTTTCACTGTAAATAATTCTGCTGCTGCAGCCGGCTTTTGTTTTTTTGGAAACTTCTTCAGTTATACTGCAACAAAATTAGATATAGTTTCCTATTACTATCATAAAATAGTGAATGCAAATGCACTGAATGAAAAATATCAATGCAAATGATACTTCAAGAGATTTCATATATTTCAATTTTTTATTATAGTTAACTAAGGCTTTAGACGAACAATGTCAATGAACACTTAAATTTCTATATAGTGGTAGAACAAAAATAAAATATTGGCATTTGTCAAAAAGAAAAGTGAATGTACTTTGCAACTCTTGTATCAGGCTACTGAATTCATTTTGAACATAAAGTTGAGTTTATATCATTAACCTCATCTTTCATCAAGGAAATATTGTATTACATACAGGACAGTTGACCCTAAACCTGACAGGATGATTGTTCACAATAAGGATATCTTACCTATTACTTCCACACAACTCTTAGCCAAACTGGTGACATGGTTTGGATCTTACCCATTCCCCTGTTTACTGTGAGAAACAGCTGATTTTGTAGCTGAACAGCAGCTATCGGCTGGTTTATCTCACCACAGAGGTAGGAGATGGATTTGAAATTCCAAGTCATCTTAGCGTTCTTCGTCCCGAGTTTTTGTGCTTAAGGAAAAACTTCATTTTACATTCCGTAGGGAGACATGATGTTCTCCATAAGTCACTACCACAGCACGAGAGTGACAAATGGGAAAAGGCCCACAGCTTTTAGCTTCAGGTCTTCCAACTCCCAGTCCCAGCAGCTCTGGCTCTTCTGAAAACACTTCATGCTTCAAGGAAAGGATACCTGCAGCTGGAGGAATTTACTTAATAGTTTCTGTGTTGCATAAGATACATTTTGATATTATGCCCTAAATTTATTAACCAACTACAAACTGCTGAAACTTAAAAACTCTCATTAACTAAAGATATTGTTGATATTCTCTGGTGGGGGGGAAGAAAAAAATCACACTTAGGAAAGTTACTGTAACTTAGATGTTGGCAGAGAAGGCTTTGAAATGTGACATGCTGAGTGTATTACCCATTTTCATTTAATGTTCAAATTTGTGACAATTAAACATTTCCCTCCTTGGAAATTCAAGTCAGCTATAATTGTATTATTCTTGGTACACCCAGTTTTTTGTTTACTTCCTGTGAATGTTTCTCAAAGGTGTTTAGAACATGCTCATCATCAGCATGTGTGATTTCATACTCGGAGAATGAAAGTCTGAGTCTTCCATCTCTTTTGTTCAGTGGAAATGCAACTGTGCCATGCATTCCTTTTGTGTTCTTTTTTTTTTTTTTTTGTACAGTCTCCAGTTGTCTTTCTGTCACTTTGAGTTTCCAGTAGTGCAAAACAATTCTTAAAATAGTTGATCGAGCCACCCCTGCCAGAATGAGTAACTTGAACTCATGGTGGTAAAATGTGGATATAGAAAAGTGATTTTATGGGATTGAAGCTTCTCTTAGCATCTCTGAAAACTTCTTAAGCCCTTTGTTGGCTCTTCTGAGTGCTGCTTCGTTATAGTTTAATATGTAGGCCTGAGACAGAAACAGTCCCAAATTAGGGGAACTTTGTCAATAAAGCAACATCTTACTGGTACTTGGTATTGCCAAGTAATATTATAATTAGTCTGTGTCATTTTATCACAGTAAGATTTCACAGAATTGTAGGGGCTGGAAGGGTCCTCTAGAGATCATTGGGTCCAGTCCCCCTGCAAAACATTTGTTGCATTTCTTTCAAGTACTTTTGCAGAACTGATGTTTGTCACTTCAAATTCAGTTGTTGGTTTTTTGTTTTTTTTCCTTCAAACAGTGTTCTCCCTAAACTATGCCCTAGATTTGGCAACCTGATATAATGCTCATGCTTCCTTAGGGAAAGGGTCAAACCAGCACCTGCAGGAAAGTCTCTTTAGAATTGCCAACAAGTATCCAGCAGTCATCTATCTTCACTTTCCAGCTGATTTCTTGTATTGATTGTATTATTTCATATAACACCATGAATGGACCACTTTATGCTCCTTTTCAGACTATTCTTTTCTTAAATGCTCCTTTTATAAACTACAGAATCTCTAACCCTTTTAAATACTTAGCAGAATTATGCGTAGTTGTACTAAGTCAGAAGAATTTCTCCTTTGTGTACTTCTGTAATTATTTAAAGGACTGAAGAGAATTATACATTTAAAATATATACATTGGCTTTAAAATTTTACAATTTTACATGGATAACTCCGTCTGTGAGAAGTCATATGTTCTTTCCCTTTTTCTCCTGACAAAAAATCTTTTTTTTTTTTTTTTTTTTTTTTTTTTTTTTTTTTGTGGTACCTACATTCCTGGCTAGTTTTTACAGGATTTCATCTATAATAGAATACTGGAGAGTTTTTTCTCATACTTTGTTGGTTATTTAAATATATAACTAAGTTGGTTTTTTATGAGATGTGCCTATCAGAATCTCTAGGCACATGTACATAAATTAATACATAAAATTGACCTAGTTGTCAAATAAAGAACTCGCCAACCTTCTCTTTGCTTTTGCAGCCAATTCCTCAGGCAAAAGTCTGAATAAATAGATAAACCCTGCAGCATGCCCTGAAGGCTTGTAAACTTGGACTTTGCCAGGCTGTTGGGGTTAGGGAATTTATGGGAAAACCTTGCCATTGGGTAGCAGAGGATATGCATTTAGGGTTGTTATTGAGAGTGGATTAGCTGACATCAACTGCAGGAATAGGATAGAGACTGAAATAAGGACTCAGGGACCTGCAACTCTGTGCAGCACCTTGAAAGTTGGTGATATGCTGTATTGGATGCTGCTGTGGGATTTGTGTTGCAAAAGAGATGGCTGTCAGAGTATGTAGTATTTTTCAAACTTTTTCCATCTGGAATGCCAATTTAGCATTTTGGGAATAAGTAATCAGGCCCAAATATGGAGAAATGATGACTATATCATTTGCAAAATTTAGACTTCTTTAAAAATCAGTTTTATATGCAGCATTTCTGATTCAGTGCTGGCATTAAAATGAAACAAAATAAAATCTTAGAGTATAGCACTAAAACAGCAAAAGGTAATAGACCTCTGTCTCCAATTTGTAGGAGGGAGAGGAGGTTGTTTGATATATGTATACCCAGCGTGAGATTAAGAAACAATGGTTGAAATGTTGGTCTGACCAGTTTATTACAAATTTTAATAAGGGGGATGAGGAAAGGGAGGATGGACACTATTATGGATTGGGGTGATGGGGAAGGGAAGGCTAGCAATAGAAAAGGTAGGAAATAGAAGCAAGGAGTCTTTATAGGTACAAAGTAGGGTGATGGGGAAGGGAAGAAGGGCAACAGAAAAGAAAGGAAATAAGAGCAAGGAGTCTCTGTAGGGAGCAAGAGGGAGATAGTCACCACCATGGGTCCAGCGTGGCTCGTAGTTCAGTCATTAATCTTCAGTAGTGGTGGGTCGTCGGGCATTGTTGTTCGATTGACAACGGTGTCCATGGTGATGACGATGGCAGTGCAAACTTATTAATAAGTCCAAAGTGGTCAAGTCAGCTCTCTTTGGAGTGACAGCTCGAATCCGAAGTGGTTGAGTCAGCTCTCCTTGGAGTGGCAGCTACTGGCGCTTGGATCTCAGCAGAAATTCCTTTGTTACCACCTTCCAGGCCTTGCCAGCAGATAAGAGGGAGCAGGGATGCCCATCTGCATCCTGTTTCTCACAGGGCACGATGGTATCGTTCCCCCATTTTCCCACACCAAGCTGGGGCTATTAAGGCCAGATCTTCCGCCAGTAACCACTCCTGAGCACTCTTCCAGCGGCAAGCAGCTCTGGAGGAAGGTGCTTTCAAATGTCAAAGTGATGTTGATCGTCACACGGTAGCACCCATCATTTGCCACCTCCATAAATCAGTTAGAGTCTTATCACAAGAAATACCTCAGGAAACAAACTTTGAGACAGAAGACGAAGAAGGGTTCTCACAACCTCTTAATAAAGGAACACAGACTTGCAGGTTTGTTTATTTTGGTTTGATATCTTTTCTTTTGGGGGAAAAATAGAAAAAATTTGAGCTCAACTTGGACAAGTCAATTTAATAAAATACTCCTCTGTGTATTAAATGTGCTATCTATATTATAAATTTTTCAGTTTTAGTTTTTTAATGCAGTCTTAAATATCTAACAGAAGGGAAGGAAGGAATGTTACTTTGCAGACCCTTGCTCCACTGTTTCTTTCAAGTAACTTTTTAATTAAGAAAAATATTTTATGGAATACTTGTATTACTAATAATGTGAATGCACTAATCAGTCATTAGCATAAATATGCTTTTAATGAAGTGAAGGGACAGCACTAATGTAAAGTAGAAATAAAGCAAGGCAACTCAGTGGAAAAACAGTCATTGAATGGTAACATGGCCTGGCACAACTCCAGGCCATTCCCTTTAGTCCTATCACTACTTATGTGGGAGAAGAGGCCGATCCCCATCTCACCACATCCTCTCTTCTGGTAGTCGTAGGGAGTGATAAGGACGCAGCTGAGCCTCCTCTTCTCCAGGCTAAACAATCCCAGCTCTCTCAGCTGCTCCTGATAATACTTGTTCTCCAGACTGCTCACCAACTTTGCTGCTCTTCTCTGAACACAACTCAAGGCCTTGGTGTCTTTCTTGTAGTGAGGGGCCACACATGCCATGTGATCAAAGTGTTTGAATATCTCGCTCCAATTTATAGGAGGGAGAGGAGGTTCTTCGATATATGTGTACCCAGCATAAGATTAAGAAGCAACAGTCCAGATGTTGGTCCGACTAGTTTATTACAAATCTTAATAAGGGAGATGGGGAAGGATGGATGATTTAGGGTGATAGGGAAGGGAAGGCGGGTGATAGAAAAGATAGAAAGAGGCAAGAATTGCATAAAGTGGGGATAGTCACCACCAGGATCTGGCAGCAGTCCTGCTGCACAACGGTCTGGAGCAGAAGTGCAGGGGAAGAGCTGCAGCAGCAGCGTGATTGGTCTTGGGCAGCAAGAAGGTGCAGGTACTGAGTAGGTACCAGAAGAAGTCTGTGAGGAAGCAGCACGTCTCCGGTAGCAGGCCCTGGAGAGTCTGTCAGCATGCAGACCTTCTGTAGTGAGGGATCTGATGGCAGACACCTTCCTGAGGGGAGAACAGCAGCAGAATGGCCTGCCTTAGGTAGCAAGCAGGTGGAGCACAAGCAAGTGCAGGAGAGGCAGGTCATGAGGTTTCTCATGTCAGAAACCTCCTCCTTGTTCTTCTTCAGCATGCAAGTCTCAGGTTGTGGGGAATCTGTTGTCAGAAACCCTCTTTCTTCTTCTTTATGAGGAATCTGTTGTCAGAAACCTAACCTCATGGTTGTATGTCCCTTTTTTTATCCTTCTTTTGCCAACATGGCATTCCTGGGTGCTTGGGTAACAGTCATGTGCAGTACCCCCTGAGATAGTTATCTTTCTCAAGATAAGCCAACACAAAAGACTGCTTCCTGGCCATCAAGCTCTGGCTTATTTCTCTCTCCTTGCCCCTGGCCTTGTCTTTTTGTGTTCCTCAGACCAAGGATTTCTCAACCCTTGATCAGGACTTGCTTGGACTTGTTCATCTGTGTCCCTCAGCAAGCTTTGAGACAGTGATGTAAAAGAATAATCTCCTACACTAATCGATAAGTGAATAGAATATTTTTGATAGAGTGATTTCAATATTGTTTTATTTAAGTTTAAAAAGAAGACTTCTAAGTATTTCTTGAAGTACTTGTCATTGTGCAGTGTGTAGGATTTGGCTTACATATTTGAAAGAAAAAAGTAATTTTTTTTATCCCAGTTTATTACTATTGGACAAAAAAATCTAGTAAACAAAGCTTACCTTTGGTGTATAATAGAGCAGCATTTTCATTAACCAGAACCTAACTGTAGTAGAATTGTTACTGCTACACTGGCTTCTGTCTTGTATTGATGAGCTTTGAAAGGACATAGCTTCAACAAGGGGTACACAAAAGATTTTTCTTTCCATGGTCTTAAGATTAAAAAATAAAAAAATGAACGTCAATATACAGAAAGCATGTTTACTTAGAACTTTGATGTTTTCGTGTATTATTGAATGAATCAGTATATCAATTGTATTTTTAATCAGTTTGTTAAAAGCAACTATTTGAAAGAGATCAGCCTTATTCTTCCAGCAAAATTAGGAGGACCAGTGTAGACAATTCAAGATGAATTACAGAAAATATTACTGTACGTTTATGGCTATAACGGACCTTTTCATGATAATATATTTTCTCATCATATTACACATGTGTATTTCTAAAGATAAGTTTAAGATGAAGCACCGTTTATTTATTTATTTTTTCATTTTAACTTTGCACTATAATCAGAATTACCTAAACTAAAACGAAAACTTTTTGTAATATCAGCCATGAGCCAATGTTTCACATATTCAGCTGGGGCAAATCTGTACTAGATGCTGAAAGCTGATTATCTAGCAGGAAGAGAAATCCCAAGTTACTTGCATAAGGCTTGCATAAGGCTGTGAAGGCTTTTCAAATATTTAGGTCTGCCAACTCTTATTAATATAGCTGGTCTTAATTTTACTTCATTACTCTCCTGACAAAAGATAGATCTGTATATGCTCTTTTTCTCTGGAAAGTGAAATACATACATGCCTCTTAGGAAATTCCAGATGTGTCTGTCCTTTACATGACTTTATCTTGTTGTGAAGAGTCTTGGTTGGCTTCTCAGAATGGATCTTTTGTGAACACTTGCATAGGAATAAGTTGTTTTAGTATAGGATTCAAAAGGAGGCTCTGGTTAAGCCATACTGAGTTATGATGTGTAAATAATTTTAAGGGCTGATTGTGTGATTTTCTTTTGTGGAAGATCAGTTTGGTTACCTCAAATGAAAGAAATATGTTAGAAACTGTAGAAGTCATACCATGGATTCTCAAGTTGTCTTTGTTCCCCCACTACCTCCCTTGTGATCCACAATTCTATTTTGATTGTTTTCTTCCCTAAACCCTTTTTCAGTTCTGTCCATTTTTATTGAAGCAAATAAAACTCATCTGAGGTGAATTCATTTGTTACTGTCTTTAAAATTTCTTAATTTCTCTGCTGAAAGTGTCAGCAACATTTCGGTCAAGTACAAAGTGCATGCCCAAATTTTTACCCAAAAATCAACAGAGTAGATATGAAGTGCTAGTTATGATACCAAAGGAATTTTTATTTTATGTTAAGATTCTATTTCAAAGCATATGGATTTTTTTAGTGACTTAAGAAGGTTGGAACTGATTCCGTGCTGTTTTTTTTTTCTGTTGTTTGTACCTTCCAGGTATGGAAATTTACTATCGTTCTCAAAAATGGATGGCAAGATTCAGTATGATGCTATGAAAAATGATAGTGCTGCAGTGTTTCTTTTATATACCAATGCCTTTTGAACTTACCTGTCAAATAGAACAATAATGTATGAATACTTGTCTTCAGGTTTGGGTTAAAATAGAATACTTAAAGGGCACATTTGGGTTTGCTTTCATAAATTGCTTTGAACATGGTATCTCTAGTCTCTTCAACATACTATTATTTTGAAATACATTCAATATTTATTCTAATATTATGAACTCAATATTCTGTAATTGAAAACATAAAATGCTAGCATGATTTTAATCTGCTGTCTATTTTGAAAGCTTATGTTGATACTTTTTTTTCATTATTCTACAGAGGATTGTGTTTTAAATAAAATCTTTCCTTGAATGTCTGGTTAGTGTTTTTGTAAGCTAAAAGCATGTTTTCTGCTTTGTTTTGTGCTTCAAGTACAGGTACATTATTCTTCTATTACAATAATTCAGCAGAGCATGCCTCTAGTTGCTTGTATTTTTCTGTGAAAGCTAGCCGTCATCTTTTGCAGATCTCTCCTTATTTTGAAATAATTTACTTCTGATGAAATAGTAAAGATGATGACTTGCATCACTGTTACTATACAGCAATGGTGACTTCTCTGAGATTGTAAATACTGAGTGGTGATTGGAAATCAAGCCAGCCAGTGCTCTGTCCTCTGAAGTTCAGAAAGTGACTAACGTGGCTGAGGCAGGGCCAAGGCTTTAGTAGTAGGAAATCAGACTAGGCAAAACAGTTCAGAGTAACACTGCAAAGCTACACTGTACATTAAAAAAAAGGAAGAGAGAAGTTGTAGCAAGTCATTTCTATCTGCCTTTGATTCTGTCATATCTTGCTCTTAAAATGTGCCATTCTATTAACTTCTATTAAATGCATTTTCTTAATTATGTATCTCTTTCTCTATGTGTTTGTATTGCACTTTTACACTTTCAATCTGTCAGTTGATCCTTCTGCTTAATATTACCTAATTACTTAATGTTACCTATCATTGTTACAGACAAGGCTATATAATAATGATAACGTATGCAAATAAAGGAATATGTGTAATTCACTTGTACTTGCTGTGACAAATAATACATCCAATAGGCTTTGCCAGATTTTGTAGAATGTTTTACTAATGAAATCCAAAATCTGCTCTGATAGTCATGGAGAGAACTCCATGACTCCATTAATGCTATTTTCCTCCCTACTCCTTCCTCTCCCTCCTTGTTTTGTTCTTTCCCCCAGAAAGGAGAAGAAAAGAAAAAAACTCAAGAGCCCCCCCAGCATCAGAACTGGAAAACATCATGGCATCATTATGTTTTTAGCGTTTCCAAATATAAATGACATTAAACAGCCTGGAAGACAAGAGAATAAACAAACAATTCAACTGCAGTAAGAGAATATGTCCACGAGAAATTAATTTAGTTTATAATGTGAAAGAAATGAGTGAACACTAAATTACTTTTTTACATAATAACTTTGTATAGTGAACTGGATATAAGTGGAAGATGAGTGAGGATTTTGCTTTAGTACTATGGATTATCTCAGCCTTGATATAAACATGAGAGGATTACCTCTTTATTAACATGCCTTTTAGCAAAAAATGAAATTTCTGGTGTTCCTCGGTATAACCTCCAATTTTCCTATTAGGAAAATAAAGCACTTTATTTCCAAGTGTCAAAGTTAGCAGAAGAGAAATCCTTCTTCTGCAATAAAATTTGAGTTTATGGCAAGGGAAGAATACTGCAGATAGTGTTTCTCAGGTACTAGCCAGGTTACTGCTCAGTTTAGGAGAAAAAGGATGGTATTTTCATTTCTTTAATGAGGATCAAATGCTGTGGAAAGTACACTTAGGAAAACTTTCTAGGAATTAGTTAATGTCTTTTCTGCATGAGATTATGAAGTTTGTATTCTATTTTTTTTGGAAGAGTTTTAGTATTGAAATACAAGACTGAAAATTCAGAATCTTCAGTTTTTCATATTTGACTGTTTCCTATTTTTCAGTAGCCAGGGCAGAGAGAGTACGAAACATCGAGCTTGTGTAACCTGATAAAATTTTCTAGTGGAATTTGCTTATAGTAAGGGTGTTTTTTTTAAAAACAAACAAACAAACAAAAAAAAAACTCTGCCCAATTAAAAAGAAGTCTATAACTAGCATGATTTTACATTTTTCATCTGATAAAGCTGAATGTTACCAAACACTCAAGAAAATCGTTAACAGTGAGATACATTTGTTAGGTTCAAGTTGAAGAAATGAAAGGGGTAATAATCACAAAATCCTTCAACCTAAAAGGGACCTGAGAGGTCTTTAGCCCAGCTTACTGTTTAAGGTCAGTAAAAAACTTAGTTGAAGACTCTTATGACTTCATCCTGTTGGGATTTGAAAACCCCAAAGTGCAATGATTGTGCAGTTTCCCTGAGCTTCTGTTCCTGTACTAAATTTTGTGATGAAATTTCTTCCTCTAATATCCAGTCAGCATCACTTCTGTTTCAATTTATGCCCGCTGTCTTCCATTTTCTAGCTGTGCACCAGAATGAAGAATGAGCTTTTATCTTCTCAGTAGCTTTCCCAAAGTTACTGTAGGGTTGTCTCTGAATTCTTCCAAAATCCTCTTTTCCCAGACCAAACAACTCCATTCATCTTGATGTCTTCAATATACATGTGTATCTTTACACCATCTCTGAACTTGCTTGAATTTATTAGTCTTTCCCATACTTACTTTTGAAGAACAGATTTTTCTTTGCATTTACATCAGATGCATTCCCTCCACAAAATGGGGAGAGCTCTGTGGTTAGTATCAGTGTACTCATTTGAGATTACTATGCTTTTCCTCCCTATATCTCCTTTTCCCTGAGAAGAAACAAAGGAAAAAGTCTGTCAAGAAGGGTTTTGGTATTGGATGAAAAGCATAATAAATTTCCCTCGAATAGAAAAAGTTAAGTACTGAGGCAGCGTTTCCTTTTTTGGAAAATGGCAATGTTGCCATTTGAGGACAGGAACATAATGGATATCTTAAGTTAGTATAAATTAATAGTTATGCATAAGGTAAGATAACATTCTAGTTATTTATAGTTCTACCAGGTCTCTTCTATGCACTTAAACTGTAAGACCAGATGGCCGAAAGTACTTGATATGTCATCTTAGAGGAAAAAGTTAACACATGTACTTGCTTTTAACCTCTGATACAGTAGGTGTTGTCTTTCAGGATGTATTGTTAAACACTTTCTATAATGCCATCATAATGGTGAGTCAGCTTGCTGTGCAGGTTTTGTTTATCTTTTTCATTCTCCTTTGTGAATTCTGAGCTAGACAGTACTTCTATTAGGTCTTTTTAGTTCAATAACAGCAGCTTTTGAATGATTGTTGTCAGAGGTACTGCAGAGTTCAGTAAGTTTGAGTTACTGGGAATTTCTAAAATTTGTGTAATAAGATTAGTGTGCTATATACACAATATATAGAATATAGCTCACTTCTGAAACTGTCCCATAATATATACTGAAGCTTGCTTTTTATGATTCTTTTAGGAACTATTTGTAAGAAGATTGAAGGGTCAAAGATAGTTCCATCCCTTTCCTAGATATGAAGCTGTTTAAATATTGCACATAGAAACAATTAGCCACTCACCTGTCTGAAGTTAATGCACTACAATCCTAGACAACTTGTGTACTTTAGGAGGATCTGAGGCATCTGCTTCTTCAGAAGGTGTTGAGGATCCAAATCATATCTGGTTAGCAGTTGTGATGAAGCTCTGTATGAGCAAATAGTTTAAAATGTTGTAGAGAGCAGAAGAGCTAACACACTTCCAGAGTACAATCTGTGAAATGTAGCAATCAACTTCTCTGTTGTGTTAGGTCGAAAGAAGTGATAACACCTTCAGTATATACCAGTGAAAGTGGGGATTTACTTTTTAGCTACTCAGACATTTGTGCTCTGTGTAACCATGTGTTTCTTTCATGAGAGTTTGGTATACTAGACAAACATGAGAAAGAAAAAAAAAGCGATGCAAAAATCCAGGTGGACAGATCCATTCCAGAGAGGGAAGGCAGTTGCTAAGGAGGAATGATGAGAGTGTTAGGATGAAGTGGAAAGTGGCTATAGTGTATTAGGTTGGAGCCTCATTGTTATAGACCGGCCTTGGGCTGCTCCACTGTTTTTTATGAATGCACAGTATTAGCTAGGATGCTTCATGCAAAACATCAGGTTCATGAGCTTTTGCTGCCATTTTGCAGTGCTTGCAGATGTTGAATGAGGGAAATGCCCAGGCAGCTCCCTTGCATGCTCCAAGGCTGTTCGGTCCCATCTGCTGTGTCTAGTGACAAAACGCACTTAGTGTTTTTCCTACCTGTTGACCCAGTTTGCCTGCATTATGAAGCTGTGACCAATCTGAAGGCTTTTCTTAAACATCATTAGTATCATTTATTTGTGCAGCTCTTGTTTAGAGAAAACAAACGTTTTCAAACCCAAAGGAGACAATGACAGCTTGTGTTTTAAGGTAGAGCTTGCTACTATGCACAATTAACTCCATGTGACAGTTGGCTTCTAAGATTCTTACTAACGATGAGTTTGGTTTGACAGACTCATTTGCTACCATGCCTCCCAAGGCAGAACTGTGAGAAAATGTAGGCCTTTCTAAGCTTAATACGTGTTGAACCTACCTTGGCCATCTGCTTTGGTTTCTACTGTGCAAGATTCTTGCTGTATCAAATCCAAGTTGGTGGAATACTGGAATACGAATGCTAGTATATGTTCCCAAGCAGAAATACTTCTATGACTGCTCCACGTTTGAATGAACTGTTGCACAATCTTTATTTCTTCTTTTAACTTAACCAATATTTTGAAATGGCAAATCTTTTTCTTGTCTGTCAAGGGCTATAATTTGCATGTGTCATGTGACTTACTGGTGTTTATTATATTTAACGTGACTCTTCTAGGTAGCATCACTTTGGGAGTTGGGATTGATTTTTGAACTTCTAATTTTTTATTTCTATGAGGTAATGCATAAGAAAGAGTAGGAGAAAAAAACATAATTTCTCTGTTAAATATCTTCTAAGCATACAAAATAATAGGAAATTGTTTTTAAACAAATTTCAAGATTTATTTCTAATGAAATAAGATTATTGGAAAAATGTCTACACAAATCAAACACAAACAGATCACCAGTCCCATGTCTGTTGCAAATTCTCCCTTGCTTTTCAAATGATATACCTCATTATAACTACAATGAAATTTTAGTGCAAACTGTCGCATGTGAAAACTCATTGTCATAGCTAGTAATTTATATCAGACCATTTAATTTTTTTATAGCTACAGAATACCTCGTTTACTGCTCCCATGATTACTTATGATGGATCTGCAGATACATTTAAAATGACTTATAATATTCTTGATTATGAGAACCAATCGCTTCAAGATTTTTTTTTGTTATACACCATAATCTTTGAAATAAGACATGCATATTTAGTAATTGTTAGCTTCTGATGATATAACATGGAAAGATAATCTCATGTTTTTTAAAGTAAGAAAGGAAGCTAGATAGTTTTGTTACTTATTGTAGAGATTTGTGCTGCTTAGTGGTATGTTTCAGGATAAACAGTATATCAGGGAAAAATGCATTTCTTTGCAGGCTTTCCAAATTCCATGACTCAACTAAGGATTATCAAAGCACAAGTCAGTAGGGAATAATAGAAGAAGCAGTACAGGTATGGGGTGCATCTCTACCTCTACATCTTAAAGCAACAATATGACTGCTGGTTCTTCACTCTTTCATTTGCTTTCCTGTGCAATTAAACCCAATCATGCTAGGAGCCACACAGATCCCTAGGAAGCAGGGTCTGCAGGAATAGCAAACCTGAAGTGTAGATATACGTTAGTCTGCCTGTAAGAGTATTCTGCTATGTGGTCTCCGTGGGGCATACATTACTCAAAGAAGGCAAGAAGAGAGATCCAGTAGGCTCTCTTTGTATTTAGGAAATGTCTGGGGACAAAAAATGTCATTTGTTTATATGTAATATAAACAGTGTGTAATGTATTACATGCCACACTTCTCAAATGAAATGTGTTTGTCATTGGTCTCAACTGCTGCATTGGTCGAGGGTAGGGCAGTCCTGAGGTTATTTTATTCTGATCTAAAATCATAGCATTTCTTCCCATTTTCACCCAGATATTGGCAAATTATATATATATAATATATATATATATTATATAAATATATATATATTTTTTCAAAAATATATATATATTTTTTGAAAAGCTAAGTTAAAGTGCTTTTATCTGTAGAAACCAGGAAAGGAATGGGGGAAGAAGATGGCTGTCCTTACACTACGTACTTTCACTTTTTATTTATGTTATGAAAGCAAAACACATGCAGAAATGAAGAAAAGCTGTATTCTCCCAAGTTTTTCTATTTTAATACTAAGAGATAAGGAAATATAATACTATGTGGGAAATAGTATAAAATAGGTTTTATATGATTCTGTTAGTGTAATTCGTGTTTTTAATACTTTTCCTTCTTTTCTCTCCCCTTCTCCTTGTACTTTTTGTCATATATGTCAGTAGCCCTTTAGACTTCCAGCCAGTCCCCTGCCTTCCCCTTGGGGGAAACTGTCTCGAGTTCAGTGTTATTCTAGATATAATGGCCTTAACAGCCATACAGCTTTTTACTTTTATTTGTTTTGACAATGTTTTATCTGTAAGCAGGTTACTTCAACGACAGCTGTGTTTTTATACATTCAATTGGGCCCAATGGAACATGGGAAAACCACAAGAGACAATTACTTGTCATTTGTGAAGACTTGTTGAAGTAAAATTAACAAGTGAAGAAAAATATGAAACTCTACATTTTTAGTCCAAGAAGTGAAATAAATATAAATTTAGATGTATATATTTCTGCAAAAACTTGGGAGAAGGGAATTTATATCTGAAGCTTACAATTGGTTTATAAACCCAGCTGATTAAGTGAAAGTCTATGAAGGCTAACTTCTTTCCAATTAGGATTTTACAATCTTTGCTAGTGCCTATTTGTCTTTGCCCCTGCTCACAACTATATGTTAACCAAATGGTACAGAATGAAGCAAAAGCTGTTTGATACATTGGGTTACATTATTTTAAACTAAATCTTCAATTACGCTGATATTAAAGTGGGAATTGTTTAAGAAGTTTCTGTCATGATAAACCCAACTGTTGTAATAACAAGAGAGAATGAGTCAAGTAGTGCAGGTTATGACTACTATCGTCTTTTTAATATGTAATAGGGATTATATTAATGGAAATGTAAATTCTAGGAAGTGAACCTGATGATACAAAATAGGACACTACCAACAGTACTGAGATGTGCTTCAGTTGACTGCTTGATAATGTCTTAATTCTGGACGGGGAGAGCAGAAGGAAAGTCTTACCTTCTTAATGTGCCTGTATAAAACATCCAGGTCTGGCCTGTAATTCTAGCCTAGACAATACGACACTTTTGGCTATGTGCTTGAATTGCTGTTATGCATGTAAATAATTGAGTGAACACTGCCAACTATTGGTAGATAAATTGAAAGCTTTGCTCCCACAATACACTACATCCCAGTGTATGTATTAACATGCCATATGCTGTGTGCTAATATATTTGAGCTCACAAAATTGCAGAGAATGAGATAGGACATTAATGACACATTACCTTCTGCATTTTTGTGTAAGCTAGAAGAATATTAGAAGCCAGTGTTTTAAGAGTAATTCCGTATGATGCAATTAAAAGTACTAAGAGCATAAAAATATTTCTGTTCAGGAAGCTCTGAGATAGGACTTCTGGCATGAAGTACCTTTACTATTGCTTGGAATTGACAGTGTGCTTTGAGTGGAGAAACTGCAGGAGCAGGTGCTCAGGTGCTAAGCTCTCAGTCATACATGCCTTTTCAATTAAGTTTACTGTCTGGCTTAAGAGCAAACTCTGAAGTTTTCTATGAGGCTTGTAGAGAATCTCGAGGGAATGTGTGACAAGTGGTCACCTTGCAGGAAGTAGGATGAATTTGCATTTTACTTCTCTCAATTCCATGTGAATTTTTTTTTAAAACATGAAATGGATGTTCATTTCATGAACCAGGCTGACAGCTCTGAGAACGTAAACCTTTTGTTCATTAAGTTCTGTATTTCTAAACTGGACAAGAACCCAACTGTGCGAAGCAGGTTAAATCTCCATTTCTTTCTTCTGTGATTTCTGTTCGTAAGTACAAACGCACCTTGGAAGTGCCTTACTGTCTTTTGATATTAGGATAATTCGAGAGAGTCTAAATCCTAAATGCGTGTAGATAGAATTTGTTTGAGTCATTCTAGGTTGGAACCTTTCTTTTTCAGATACAATAGAAGTTCAACTATTCTTTGACTTGTTCTGCATTATCTTGATGGAGTTCATAGTGTTTTAGGAATAAGTTGTTTTTCCTCCAGTAGCCAGATTAAATAGAGCTAAGTACATTTCACATGAAGTGAGAAGAGTACAGTGATAAGATATCTAAATATTTTGCTTACTGTAGTGTGTTTGGAAACAAGTAATTATAGGAATGTTTACAGTAGACCAATATCAAATACCCTGAATTGCCAGTATGTAACTGGCAGTGAACTTTTAACTGAAGTTGGGCTGTTCGTGATTTTTTTCTGAAGGGTTTACATGGCTATCCTGCAGGGGTGACTGTTCAACACAGTGCTTTTTGTCCTTTTTCCTTGACTCCTAAAGAGATTGTAGGTTGTTTCAAGGAGGTGGCCCTGGCCTCTGTGTCTTCTACTTTATCTCTTGGTGTGCTTTGCAGTTCTTACATCTTTACTAATGGTTGACCTCATCTGCAAGCATTGTGTTAATCCCTATAAAGGTTCCATCTTCCCCAGGGAGATGTGTATAGCTGGAACAGTGTCCTAAACTAGCTTGTGATGCTGGAAAATTAAACAAAGGTGATGAAACTTAAATTTTGTGTGTTTCATGAACGAAGTATTTGGGGAAAAGATCTCTACCAAAACTTTGGTCGTAGCTGAAGTACAACTCTTTCTTTCAGTATGCATGCACTGTTGTTTTGAATTGGAGCAATTAATAAAATCTCTATGTCCTCCATATTGGTAATATGGAACCGTATGTGTTTGTCCTCATCTGTTAAACTATCTTGGATTTTGTCCAAACTTACATCGATTAATAGCAAAGGAGGGACAGGTTTTGAACTACAAGTATACCTGTATACCTTGTATAGTATATAGAAGTATATACTGTATTTTCTTTGAGCCTATGTACTGTCCTCAAGAAAAAAATCCGCAAGTTTCAAGCGAAGGAAGTAACATTCACTTGGAAAAAAAGAGGGCACTTCTGAAAATACGGCTGCCAAAGTTTCATTTGAATATAACTAAAATCTCAATTTAAAATATCCGTACAATTGCAAATATGAAGAAACATTGAGATAAGGCAGGGGAGGCTGAGTTCAGGAACACTGATAGAAAGTAAAAACAATTTCTTGAAATATTTTTTTTGGAGAACTTATATGCATGATCTGAGAACAGAAACATCTCAAACATTTGAAAGCTAAACTTTCTAACAATTAAATATTATGTTCTTTCATTTGAATTCATTTATTAATGCTTTGGACTTCACTTGAAAATTTCATTCAAATGTCAGTTTATTTGCTTGCTTTCAACTGCAAATTGTTAAGAAGAACTTGTAATGTTTAACCTCAGGTTCCAGTATACTGCTCACTTATGTCTCTTCACTTTATAGAAAACCTGACTTGAGCTTAGTGCCTTTCCTTTCTCCCTGCTAGTCTATCCCAAAACAGCAGGTGTGTGTAGTCCAGTAGTGCAGATGTGAAGAATAATGGGAATCTTGCCTTCATATGTCCCTTGCTGATCCAAGGAAACAAGGTATATGTACCTCGTTTGCACAGGATGATAATGCTTTATTTTGCTGGATTTTCTAATTGTAGTACTTCCATTTAATAACAGAGAGAGGCGATTCCGATCCTACAGCACAAAAGCTCTTAAAATATGAAAAAAAACCTATACCTTGATTTGGAAAACAAGCACAATTATTTTGTTTCCCCCCCATTTCTGCCACTGATTTTTCTGCTGAACCAATTAATGTGTTCTGTAAAACATTGTCTAATGCGTTCTGAAAATCTGGAAGTATGAAGGGTTATGCATATCATATTCAGGCATTTTGCAGATGTTACTGACAAAATTAAATATTCTTTTCCATTTCTGAAATGTTTGTAGTCTCTCTAATTAGATCATATTTCTTCCCGAGTATTTCATTTCCTTTGAGGTTTCTGTTCTATGTACTTGGATATATTCTGCAGACCATTAAAATATCTAGCAGTGAGGATAGATTATGAGCTGCTATTCTTAGACTGACTAGTATAAATGTATTCCTTACCATCTTCTCTTTACTTGAATGATGACAAGTCCTACTTCTGTTCTGTATTTTATTTTTTTTTTTTTGCAGAAAGCATATATATTTAATCAAATAGATAAATAACAAGTGAATATGTAGCTAACACATTAATAAAACCTTCATCTCCTAAGGACATGCAATTCATTCTGCAGCACAGTTGTGTGTGTTCGTTTTTTTTTTTTTATAGTGAACTCTGGCAGGCCTCCTCTCCATTTCAGCTCTTATTTTTCACTTTCTTTGAATGAAAGCATTTATATAATCTAACTTTAGAACCAATAAAGAAGTGTTAAGCTGCTGTGGTGTTTTTTCTACGATTCTAAATCCACACAACTGAAATCTCTTGGGCAACTTAAATTTGCTGTGCTGTAGCATGAGGCCACACACTGGCTCTATTTGTCATTCGTGTTTTATGCATTCTGTCTCCCAGGTCCAAATGTGATATTTGCCAGCTTCCTCATGGTCTTATGGATGATATCAGCATCGTACATCCTACTATGGGTGTTTAGTTGCCAGTGGAGGGTAGTCATTGCCTTAGTCTATCTGGTCTGCAGAGTGGAACTTGAGGACTTACCGTAGAGCACACCTGCACTGCACAGATACAATGAGGAATCTCTCATAGATTAGTTAAACATCAAGAAGTGGTCTTTAGGTATTGTTGAAGTGGTAAGATCTGTATTGCTTTGTTTATCTTTTCTTCTTTCTGTTGTAGACGTTTAGTATTTTTCTGGGTTTTGAATAGTATTTTAGAAGTCATGAGGTTAATGCATTCATACATTTATTCTAGTGGGGCATGAAGTATTAATGTTTGTTCTGTAGGACCCTCCTCATCTTTGCTAAATGCTGCCTAAACTTTAGTATTGCTTTTGTTTTATGAGGCCCACAGAAACACTGGGACACATCCTTAGAGCTTGTTATGAAGTTCTGTGTCTGCAGATAAAATGTGCAGAATTTTCTTTCTTTTTTCTTTTATGAGTATTTTGCATGTTTCATAGCTTATTCGTGAAAATGAGTCTGTGTGAATCTAGAAATTAGGACTAAAAGTATAGTTCAGTGTTTGTGGAAAGAACAAAAAGGATCAGTTGCCCATATCAACTAAATTTGTAGGGTAATTTCACACTAAAAATGTAATTTGTTCACAAGGAAAAGGGCCATGCCATGTTAGCACAGGCTGCTAGTGCACCTTGCTTTAGAAATTCAAGCAGCATTTTATTTCTCTGGTTGGGATGTGGGTTTCCTCAGACAAAGTACTGTAAAGTAGAGTTTATGGAAAAATTCAGTCTAATTTGCTTTTTTGATAGTCATTAAAGTTAACAGACTTCTAGAATTTATTATAAATTTAATGTGAAGGGAGTTCATAGGTACCTTATTTTTTATAAGGTTGATTTGTCATCTATCATTTAATTTTCAATTTACTCGATCTCCAAGTATGCAGCAGAGGGGTTCCTTTCTTTTGTTATTCTTTGCTTCTAAAGAACTGATACACAACAACCACTTTGTATTTATATGTTGTGTTGTAGTGTCGCAACGATGACTAACATTTTTTTCTAATTGAAATGGGCAGTATAAAGAGTTACCTAAATACCTAAGATGGAAACACCAGCTATAGAAATGTCTGACATAACGAAAGGTCATTAATATGTCAGAATTTTATTTTATTTTTCTCACTCAGTAGAAGCAAAACATAATATGGTTTCAAAACTCAATATAGATCAAAGCCCACAGTTCAAAGTACTCTAGCTGCCAGCTTGTTACTAGAGGCACCTTTTTCCAGCATGATTATTGGCACTGATTCTTTTGTGCTTAGGTAGCATCTGGCATGAAGCAGAAATTCTCTAACAATGAGCATTTCTTTAAGGAATTTGAATTCATTCCTAAAATGCATTACCAAATACAGTTTGTGATTTTTTTTCCTCATGCCACTTCTTTATAATGATTTCATATGTCCAGCAGTGTCACTGCTGTCACATTCTATTCCACCTCTGGATTGAATTAATGTTAAATGATATGTGAGAAACAAAAATGGTTAAAATTCTCTAACAGAAAATAACATTTCAAGCCAATTCTTAAAATGTAGTTTTGAAAACATGCATTTCTTAAAGAAATGGGGGGGAATAGGCAATCCTTATGTAAATCTGCTGTGATTGTAAATGTTCTCCTCCAAACCAAATTCTGATTTCTTGCCAATCTGACTGGATTAAAATTTAAAATCGATTTCAACTAAGATAAACTAAATTCTAGATACTTTTTCATTGGCGTGCCACTCAGTACTTGTGCTAAACATACAGGTCATCGCTCCCCAAAGGATGAAAGATTATATTTGGCTTCATATACAGTGATAGCCTAATTTTAGCACGTAGACAGCCAAATGGACTGCTTCAGCTGAAAGGCCGAGAAATACAATTATCTGCAAATTGCGTGGAGGTGATGAGCTCACAGATAATTTAATCAGAGCCAATCGTGACTTATGGCCATCAGAAAGGATAGCTGAGTCAAGTGTTTTAAAAACAACAACAAACAAAATCAGAAAACTTTCAAAAAATATTCTAAATATTTCAGCTTTTTATGAGTGGATAAGCAGACAGACAAATGAAAGACGCTGTATGGTGTTGTGTAGGAGAATACGGAAAAAAAAAAAAAAGTAAGGGAAAGAACAGCTATGGGTTCCTTGGATTTCTGTATTAAATCCAGTATTTACTCACAGTGTTGAAAGAGAGAAAGCTGCAGTTAAGATGAAGTTCTGAAGAGGACTGTGGTTGTTGTTTGTGAGACATGTTTGTGAGGTTCTTAATAAAGATGTGTGGGAAGAGTGTTCAGTATTTGTAAATGCATGGCCAAGCAGTAGAGAGGAACATTTACATCATAAGGCTTAAATGATGAGTAAGTTAGGAAGCCTATCTGGACTTCCCAGTAGACAGCTCAGTGGAAGCCTCTTCTCAGGGAACAAGTAGGATTTGCAAGTTTGGAAAGCCACAGTGTAGCAACAATTACTTTGTTAAAGTCTCTTATGCAAAGCCATCTTGAAGAGCAGTCAGTGCTAATTGCCTATTATAAAAATGTACATATATTGAGGAATTTGAGGTAATTCAAAGGATATAAATGGGAACTCTATCATAAGATGCGTTGAATAGAGTATATGGAAATAGTGTGAAGAAAAATGAGATAGCATCCGTGTCTCTTTCCTCAAGAAAAAAGGGGAGTGGATATTGATTGTATTTTAATTCACGTACATGCAGAATGCATGGAAGAAAACTCTCTCAAATGTGATTTCTTGTTATGTGGAAGAAGCACGAGGCCATGAAAGTAGAATAAATGCTCTTCTGGATCAGTGCTGGTCATCTAACCCAGCGTTACAGGGCAGTAAAATGCTGGTTGTAGAGAGCATGCTTCTCCTGACCAGTGTTATATGTCTGTATCCTCATAATTTTCACATCCAGAACTGTTGTTTGGGATGTTAGAGGACACTTACTAACTTTTAGTATGTATTAATAGATCTGTTATTCCTGAATAAATTAATTTTTAATATGATGACACAGTTTATCTCCTAAATTGCCTTTCAGATTTTAGGAGGACATCACCAGCTGCATAAACATAAACTTTTTATTTCCTTTAACTGATCTCCCACTTCAATGTATCACAGCATTAGGTGAATGAAGTTCCATATCTACTGCATTTATTATTTTTGAAACCTTAAAGACCTCCTCACTTTCCTCCTGGCAGAATGAGGAGCCTCAGCCTTTGAGGCTCTCCTTGGAAGGCAGCTCCTCCTGCTCTTTGTTCCCTTCAGTTACCCTTTGCTGTACTTTCCCCAGCTCCATTCACTGAGATGACCATATCTGCACATAGCAATTTGTGCCCTAGGGTCCAATACTTAGAAAATCCTAGCAAAGTACTCTGCTGGGATCTTCACAGACCTTCCTAGCAATGCCCAGCATTTACTTTGTGACCTCTCTGGATGCCACTGCACAGCAAGGGGGTGACTTTGCAGAACTGTCAGCAATGGCTCCAAGGTCTCTGTCCTTAACTGGAATCAGCAGGTTCAAGTGTTAGGTTATGGTGCCTAGGTACACAACCACACATTTGTCCCCTCTGAAGAACACACTTTGGTCACCTTTTTACCAGCTGTGTCAGCTTTAAGTCCTTTTGAAGATCCTCTTTGTTAGCTCCTGCATTTGATTCCAGAAAGACTTTGTTTTCTCTCCCTGTTCTCTTTTCTAGATCATTTCTCTCTTTTCCTGTTTTTGAGCTTCAGCAGAGATTCTCCTCTGTGTTTTCTTTTCTCATATTGCTTTCATAATATTTAGAAACTACAAGTTTTTTTTTCATATTTCTCTCCCTCTACTTAACTACAATAAACCCTCAGTAGTGCTCTTTAAAGAGTTGCTGTTATGTCTGTACATGAGGCCCAGGAAGCTTAATTGGGATTACATTCCTTTCTAGTCTATTCACTTTAGAGCCCGCTCCCCTGGGAAGCTTAGCCTCGGGCTTTAATGACACTGATGCAGTACTATGTGATAGAAGGGGTATATTTTCTCCTAATGTTAATCCAGACGCAATGATGGAGGAATCCATGCTGTCATTTGCTGTAAAGCCCAGTCCCTTGGAGGTTCTGAAGTTCCGTGCCTCCCTTTCTGTCTCTTTCGCACCCCATACTTAGCAGCATTTTTCTGTACCAACCGTTTGAAATAAGACCAGCTGCACAGTTCGGGCAGCCCCCAGCTGTCCTCCAGGTGATACAGTTCAATCTGTTAGTTTCAATCTATCTTTGATCATTATTTTTTGCACCTCTCTGCTGGAGTAATGTTTTAACATATCAAATAGTAATTTATAGTTTAACAGTTATCCAGACTTACACTAAGATTTGTATTGAAAAGGAAATAAAAGGAATTTTTTTGTGTTAAAAGGTTTTTTATAAAGTATGGTTTTTTTCAGCTTTTCCTCAAGCTACTGAATTATTTTAAAATATTTGTTTAGTTAAAGGTCAGTCTTTCTGTGTATGATGGATACACATACTTTGCTCCTGACAAAACTCTTCCTATTTATATGACAGAACTGTGTGCAATGGCCTTACTTATCTCAAGTGCACTTTCTCGGAAGTATTGAGCTGAACTTGCTGTCAGTTACATCAGTGCCATTTAGAAACAACTGGAAAAAATCACTGTGCATACTTTGGTTTTGCACTGGTACATGAGAAATGGAAAATCTCTCCCTGCAAGGCTCTGACATCCTAAATGAGTACTCAGTGAATATTGAACTTGTAATTAAATTCCATGCGTGTATCAGAGTGCTTTGGGTTCCCACGCATTCAGGCAAGCTATCACCTGCTGATGTCAGAAGTGTATCCAAAGAGAAAAAGGTTTTCACAGACCAGTGAGATAGTAGCCTGATCCCAGACCTCTTAATGGAAATGCGAGTGTACGTGTTCTCTTTTCATGATGCAGAGTGGTCTAAAAGGAAAAGAAGAATTGTTGAATATTTTTCTGAGCAATTTCTCAGGAATGGTTAGCAATGTTTTAAGTCCAGCCTGTACTGATGAGTCTTCCATACAACTCAAATAGGAGTTTTTGAATATTATTTTTCTTCCAAAACTTGTAGGTAACTTTTAAAAATCTAAGCTTCTGCTCAAGGATACTTTCTAAGGGACTTTTTTTTCTCTCTCTAATTTCTATTGTCAATACAAGCTTTTCTTATCTCTATATTGAGAAATATTGTCCGGTTAATTTTTCTGTTTCCTTGTACATGCACACAATTTTGATACTCCATTGAAAAGTCAATCTCTAGCCCCTATTTTACTCAAAAGCTTTATAAATTTCTGAAATCCTTCAATTTATTTTTTCATGGCATATCCAGGAAAGAAAGGCCTATCATCCCTTTGAAACTATTTCTCCTCCTTCCAAAGAGCTCACGGAGGTATTGATCATTTGAACATGTGAGCATTTGAACACAGAACTATGAGGCAATTATCTCAGTAATGGCCTCAGCAAAAATCATGAGGTTTTCCTTTTATAAATGGTACTTTCATTGTTGATGTAGCTGAGAGTGAAGTAAGAACTATGGAGTGTGTAGCAATATTAGGTCAAGGGTGATCTTTTATTTTTACCTCCTCCTATCAACCAAGAATTCCATAAATCTCTGAGCTTTTTAAATTTGGAGGCCAAAGTACTTTGTCTGGAGCAAGGCCTTTGAAATATCTTGCACTGATGATGCATGAGTAATTTGTGTTGATCTGCTCCTACCCATTTGAGTTACAACTATTTCCCTGATTATTTAATCTATGAAAATGTGAGATGGTGAGCAATCCAGCCTGGAAAAGTATGTTTGATGAAAGTGACTGTCTTTGGTTTGAGACTGTTGTTCAATACAGAGTTGGCGATGTAAATTTGCAACCAGCAATTTACAGCTTCATCACAGATACTCATGTTCTCATTCACTATTTGCACTTGTTCTGAATGATTGACTTACAATATGCTGTACCTTTGTAGAGAATAGTTCTTTGCTTCTATGTACACAGAACTGAGGCCAGTCCTTTGTGCGAATGAGCTCAGGTTGGTGAACTCAAAACCCAGTTAGACTGATGCTCCATCCAATCAGTGAATACCAAACTAATCTGTATTAAAAAATGCTATCATCTCTTTTTCTAAATATTGAGAAGGAATTTTTCATTATGAACTGAATCCATATTGACAGTGAGAATACATACTTCTCTGGTGAGGACCAGGTTGCTTGTAGATTTTAAGAAAGTTGAGTGATGAAAATGTGATTTTTAGAACAATAATCCTTGGACTAGTTGCCTTAATTATTATTGTTTTTCACTCCTACAAGGACTAATACTTGAAGTTATTTCAGTTGCATCTGTTTACTAATTCAAAGTAGACTGTTGCTGTACTTGCTCAGCACATAATGCATCCTGCCTACCAACAGCCACTCAGGTATTCCTGCAACAGCCGATGTAATGGTAAAAATGATGGTGCCATCAACAAGACAACCTACAGTAGGAGAACAAAATAATCCCTCCTGTTGATGGTATGTTTTATGCATTCAATATTAACCGACAGTGTTGAAGGAAACTTACTGACAGAATATCAGCTAACCTGAAGGCAGTATGCAAATAACTCTTTTTGCCACCAGGTGAGCTGCTTGAAGTGATACAAGGGTAGTAGGTGAGTAGGTGAGAATACGCCTGCTTGGTGTATTCCATTGAGTACACAGAGCATAGAAAATAGTATGTCAGTATTTATAATGCTGTACTTCAAAGAAAAACTGTGATGTCAATGAAAATTTTCATTTTGGTGTTTTTTTTATTCAAAAGTACTGTTTGAACTGGATATGTCCAACATTTTCTAATTCTTTGATCACAGAATTCTCTAATTTCTTTACCATGTATTCTAGATCTTCCTTGTGTTTCTCAAGGGAAAATGCATTTAGGTAGCCCTAGTGCACAATAATAAATTTTCTTGCATTTGAAGTGACTGTGGGTAATTCATTCCATTTGGTTATATCCTGAAACATAAATGCCTTTTTAAGGTTTGTAGAAAGCAATTACAAAGCTGGTAACTTTGAACTATTGAACTACATGCCCCAGTGCTGTTGGCAGTGCTAAAAATGGGAATATTAGATTAAATTTTTTGAAGCAGAAAGTTCTAATAACTCAAGTTACAATATTCATTAACTTCTATTTACACCATTTTAATCTGAATCCACATTGTATGTTTATTTTTTTTCAGAAAACCATTAAAACCTCAGCCAAATGCATATTTCACGGTATATGCTAATTCAGATTTGGTATAAATTACGGTTGAATTATCAGAGATGGCACACTATTGCACAACTTCAGAGTTTTAATTAGAAGGGGTGGGGCGTTAAGTGCTATGGTAGCTTACTCCTATAGTGGGTTAGCAATCACAATGATGTGCACTGTAAGTGCACAAAAGCTGACACAGGTCTATTAGGGCTGAGTTGAGCATGTAAAAATGACAGCGTGGTCTGGCATCAAAACCTTGCTTGGGCTGTTTGAGGCTTGTATGAGGAGTTGACTGGCCTGTCAATGAACCTTGGAGATCTTTTCCTTAATAAGTAGGTTTGACAGTTGAATGCTGGCTGTGTTGCTCCGAGAGTTCTATGAAGAAAAGGTAGGACTTTTTATGTTGAGCAAAAAAGCCGATAGGAAAAATTATTCAAAATGACAGTTTGAGATTTACTTCAGTAAGTTCTGCTAAATTTCTTACGTCATTGGCTCTTGTGACTGGTCTCCTTTCTGTTCCATGCAAAATACTCAAATGCCCTGGAATGAGTTAAAACCTTTCTGACTGCCAAGGCTTTGGGCATGGTGCCTGGCAGGAAACTCTTTCTGCTCAGGAACTGATAACAGTACAGGATTTGCGGGAGAGAAGACAGAAGACTTAAATGCTGCCACCTTGGCATCCTTAAAGGGGAAACAGTGGGAAAGAAGAGCAGCATTGCAGATATGAACAGAGATGAGGGGTATCCAGGTTAAGCTTGAAGCTTCCTTATTATGGAAGGGAATAATGGGAATGCAGAAGCTGATATGTATATATTGCATAGCTGTGTGAAAGAGTGAGTATGATGGTACTAAGATGTGATCTTATTAATTTTCCTTTCTTAATAGGTTTGTTAGAACATGACTCAGTGCTTTTGCTCGACTACTGAACATGAGTATTGTCATGGCTTAGGTTGTTCACAGTAATTAAGATTCATATGGGATAAGTAAATGAAGCTGCTTTTCATTATTATAATTATTAAAAAGGATTATCAAAGTCAGGTCTGTCTACCAGAGCCACAGATAAACACACCCCCTAAAACATGATCAAAGAGCAGTGGCCTGCAGAATGGACCTTATGGTGCCTGACCAAAGTGCTGCTCTATTAATTGCTAATTGAAGTAAATAAACAAGTAATAAAAGTTTGGAATTGTCATTAGTAAGGTTCTAGCTCAATAACGGTATTATAGCATACTGTGATTTCTCTGTTCGAACTTCTGAATTTCTGTTTCTCTCCTGGCTTTCAGTGAGTGTGGCTGCTGTGATCACAGCTGCAGCAATTTCACTGGGTAGTTGCGCTTACTCCAGTTGTGGCAGCCGTTCAGATTTCTTGCATGCAAGGAGTGGCTCTAAAGATTCCTTCAGATTGCAGGTGATGTGATTGGCTTGCTTTTGTTAGACACAAGCCATGCTTTCATCATCATGCATGATTGCACTGATAGGGGCAATTCTGATAGCTCCTGATAGCAGTGCTATTGAAAGACAGAAACAAACAACCAAGAAAAATCTTAAAACAACAACAAAACCCCAAAACAAAAAACAGAAAAAGCATTTATTAACAGCCTGGATAGATTTTTTTAAATTATTTTTTTATTTTTCATATTTGTTCAGCTGGCTTCCAGATTATGATCACCTTTTAATGTGACAAGTTTGAGTTGTACCACCTCTTGTCCTAATTTTTGTTCAGCTTTTAGGTGCTGTGGTAAAAGCTTTCTTGCCTCCATTTTAAGTATAAAACACTATTTTTGTTTGATGTCTACAGTTTCTGAGCAACTGCAGTATTTGTGGCATTTCTACTCCAGTTCTATTATCTTGTAGTGTATTTTTGTGTGAGAGCACTTGCAGATCACTTGTCTAATTAACATCTGCCCATCAAGGTCTGGTGAATACTTTCTTCCTATTTTTGTTTTTATTTTAAGTCACTGTTTGCTTTGAGTTCAACTTCATTAAGACTGTGCCCTTCAATAAATCATCACCATCTGTGAAAGCAGTCTTTCAGTATCAAATATAGCTATGTTGCTCAAGTTAATTGCCCTGATTTCCTTTATAAACTGTTTTTCTTTGCAACGAGATACTTTGCTTTAGGAAATGATAGGTTTCAAACAGCACTGTAGCTATTTTTTTTTTGTACCCAGTGCATCCTGGCAGCAGCTTGCTCATTTGCATCTGCACGGCCAGTGATCAGCTTTGTTAATTCAACCTTGATTCTTGAGTTACTAATGAAACCACAAATGGACTGTCTTTGTCCGCTGTTTTTGTTCTTCTACACTATGTATTGTCATAAATTAGATTGATAGAAGTAATAGAAATAGCACTGGTGTGTTTCTTCCATATCTTGTTTCAAAAGCCCCAAACTGTTCTAAGTAGCTTTGCTGAGAAGAAACAATCATTAATTTTTATACCAATCATTTGGACACAGAGCATTTTACTGTGCATAGCTATGATATGGCAGCCACAAATAATGAAGGCAAAAAGTCTGTTGTATCTTGTCCTAAGGGAAGCCTGGATCAAGCCTTATTTTGTTTGAAAGTGGAAAGATTGTGATGTGACTTCAGAACTGGTACCTGCAGCTTTCCATAGAAGATACATAAGAGATGGAAACACAAAACCATAGGAGAGCACAGGTGGAAGGTTAGGTCTATACTAGGTCTATACTAGTAGGTACTAGTTGTCCAGGTTTGCTAGCTGTTTTGAGCGTAGAGGTCCTGGAGTAAGACTTGAGAGACAAGATAAATCCTTTTTGTTTTAGGAACTATTGGTTGGGTTTCCCAGCTCTTAACAGGAGAATGATGTGGAATCAGTTAAATGGAAGGATATGAAAGTTGGTGGCTACATAGTAATAATTGCTAGGATTAATATAGTCTAAGAGGAATAATAATGTATTAGGACCTAATAGTAGAGTAATGTAGGAAACTTCGACCTAGATTACTAACAGTCTGTTTAGATTAGTATAAAAAAGGGATGCCAATAGTTCATTGTTTAATGATCTGTGGAAATGGAATTGGTGCCCCACTTTGCCAGAAATGCTGATGTAAGAAAAAAATGTATTGACTCTGATTTAATGTCTTACTAAGAATTCTAGAAAATAAAAGTGAAGGATTTGAATATATATATTTTGTAATATGTACAGGTATATTTAGAGTTTCTGTAGGATTGCTCTTCTGGTATATCTTTGGAATTAATAGGTTACTCCTGTAGAATCCCAAAATAGCTCAGATAATAGATAGAAAACAAATTATTTACCCTGAACAGGCCTGGAAATAAAGTTGGCACAGGCAGTAATACAAATGTAGCCCAGTTTCTCCATTCTATGACTTGAAGATTTTGTTTCCAGTGCGATCAGCTGTCTCTTTTTCATAAGCAGTGTACTCATTTTCAAACAATAATACCATCTGTGAAACAAACCTAGAACTTTGAGATTGACTGGGGAAGAAAATAAAAAAAAAATCTCACCTTGAAATGAGAGAATAGAATCTAATGTCCAAACTACCTGTCCTGAAAGTGTGTAGGAGCTGGATGAAGAAGACAGACCACTTAGAAATGATGTTTCTAATGTCTTGATTTTTATTATTTTTTACCTAATTTATGAATTCCTTTGTGTTTGTTTTATGAATTTGGACAACAATACGAACTCCATTTGAATGTTATACAATTGGACAATAGCTGCAATTCTCGGTCTGGAATTATTGAGCATTGTTGCTTTTTATAAGCTTCCATTCAACTGAGCTTACAAAGAAGTTCTGCTTTGTTTTGTTGTGTTTTTTTTTTTTTTTTTTTTTTCCCCCAAGATCTTTACTAACACTATACACAGCTTCTTTGATTGTAGATGCATACTGGTATATTACATTTATAATGTCAAAATGTAAATAGCACAAATCTCTGTGATAAGCTCCGAATACTTTTGTTGTATTCTTAATCGTGGGGACGTTGGTAGAAAGAGATAGTAGAATGAATGCTGAGGATAAGCTCTGTTCTTGTGTTTGTGCAACAAAATTAGCTTATAACATTTAACTTAAACTTCCCACCTTGATGGCATATTAATATATAAAATAAGTACTTGTATCAGTGTGTGTATTATATTTATATATATATAATGTAATTTATGCAGCTAGAACCTACTCAAGTTCAAATACTTGCTTTTTTTCTTATAGTATGTACATAAATCTATATATATACACATCTGTATATACACATCTATATATACACAAAATGTAAATATGCATATATATAGATGTATATATACATAAGATGTATAGATGTATATATGCATCTTATATATTGTTTTATATGTGTGTGTGGGGGGGGAGGGGGAGTTCTATCTTATTTAAGCTCCTGTGCATAATGTGACTTTTACTGCTACCCTATGTGCCTTCAGAATGATGAACTCACTGCCTCTCTTGCTTTTTCAGCTTTTTCATTATGGCATTCTTGAGGTACATATGTCCAGGTCTGAAGTAGTTTTCACTAAGAAGTCATAAAATGAATGGCAGATGCATAACATGCCTTCGTTCCTTCCTCCCATTTCTTTTATAATTAGATGCGTAAATATTTTTGTGTGAGTCACAAATATACTCATGTTGCTCAACTAACATTGATTCCATATACTGCTGAGCCACTGAGTTTTAAGAACTTCACATTTACGGTTGAAGCCTAAAGTTGCCATATTACTCTGGTTTTCAGTTCTAGTGGTGTTCCATTTTGTCTTTCTTAATTTAATTTTACTTTTTTGCTTATCATAGAATCATAGAATCACTAAGGTTGGAAAAGACCCACAGGATCATCCAGTCCAACCATTTGCCCTTCACCAATGGTTCTCGCTAAACCATGTCCCTCAACACAACATCCAAATGCTCTTTGAACACCAAATTTGAACACCTAATTATTTGATTTCTTAAATCCTAGGGTAGTCTCAAATGCTAAGATGATTCAGCTTTGTTTACTATCAAGAATTCCTAGGAGATCAAAATAAGATGTAAGAATTGTTTTGTCTTGAAATGGTATCAATACTTCAGTGCTTTGGTTGCATCTTATTAAAGCTGTGGTTATACAATAAAGTTAAAAGATGATCCAGTAAGTAGCAAGGACATCACTTAGCAAAATATTATTCTAATAGGTCTTTGCTTCTGCTCCCATTGCTGTCATTTCCAAAGAGCTTGTTTTTTCCTTTTAGTGATAATTTAGAGGGGGAACTCAGCAACAGAAACCGATAATATATTGTATTTTTATTTAAATATAATAATTACTGATGGGTTGGAATGAAATATTTCTAGTTTCTGAACTTCAGATGACAATCAGATATGCTTATAAGAAACAGCGTACTTCCTGTTTTGAAGTTGAATCTGTTACGTAGCGATGAAGTTGCATAGCTAGTGTGATGCTTCAGGAAAAAAAAATCTTGTTATTGCAGAATGCTGTTCCTGCTGCTTTACTTAAATACAGCATTTATAAGTAGAATAGTGGTGTTTTGAAGAATGGTTTGTATCTATGGGATAAATTCCACTGATGCAGGTGATGATGATAACAAGTACAAGTATGTTACATGCTTTCAACCAACAAGCCTTCTTTTTTGAAGGCTGCTGCTCAGTAAAGTGGCTGGTGTGAAGCATACCTTTTAGTCTAAATGTTGTGTTAGACTTATACATATATCTAAGTACTTTGAGGCATGACACTTTTTTTGTGCTCTGTGGCATCACTGACCTCAAGTCTGACTGAGTATCTATGTTAAGTATACATTTAAAATGCATTAAGCATGATCTTAAAGGCCTGCTACACAACAGCAAAGCAGTGAGCAAGCTATGTGTTGCTCTGGTTCATTGAGTCCTAATTGTTTCAAACTGTTATTGATCAGACAAAATAAGACTACTCTGGTTACATTAATAAATATTGGAGACTATGGGTTCAGTTGTTAAACAAGCTCTTGAAATGATTCTTGTTAAGTGCTGTGAGAACAAAGGGTAAGAAAGGAATTAGGTTGAAAATAACTTAGAGAACTGAATGATTTATATCCTGATGGCAAAAGAAAGATGCATCTTGGGGAGCTGGAAAGGGTGACAGCTTCACTTATGTCAGTGACACTAAGTCTGTTTTCTAACAGTTACAGGTAGAGATTTATCTCAAGTTGCATACAGAGCTGTTTGTTAGAACACCTTCTTAATTTTCCTGCTTAATTATTATTTTTCCTGTGTGTATGTGTGTTGTTATAAAACACTTCAAGTCAAATGTTAGTTGACTTTTCTCTGACTGTTTAGGTTGATGTCTCATGGATACACTTTCACATATTAATGTTCTTTTATATTATTTTGGAGAATTACTTCTTGAATAGTTAAAATGTATTCTGTCATACTCTTCTTTGACCAACAAATTAGTTCTGCAAAGTGTGTGTATTAACATGTGACCAAGCGTAGGACAGAAATGTATCAATACTGTGGGGAGCAGCGGGTGCATATGTCTGCAAATGTCCAGTATTAGCATTAAGTAGGCTTCTATTGTTAAAAATGACATCAGAATTTCTCTGGGGGCTTCTTCAGACACCCACTTCCTTACGCATGAAGTACCTCATACAATTTGTTAATCCTGAAGCCTTGTACTTCTCAGAGTTCTCACATCTTGCTCTAGCTGGATCTTAACATAAGAGGCCATTGGACATATCTCCTAATGTAAATCATTGTATGCTTCTATCATGTGGGGTGGTACAGTCAAATCAAGTTTCACCTTAGAATTTCTATTTCTATTCTTTATTTTCCTTTCTGATTTTTTTTTAAATTAAGGATTGAATAGTCCTCAGTGTACTCTGCAATACTTCAAATCCATCTTTTGAACCAAAATGTTTACATTTCATTCTAAAGAACTTGTTAAATCCAAAGGATTAATGTTTGGGGGTTTAAAACTTTTTGCTGAAGTCACTAGGTCTGTCTCTGGACTGACAACATTTGAGTGCTAGCTGTTTTGGGATAGACACAATGATGGCAGCACAGAATCTTTTTCTTATTCTTCCTTTAATATCGAGGAAGTATTGAAGGAGTTAAATAGGCAATGCAAAATTATAACAGGATTATTAAAATAATCCACTGCTGATGTGAATGAGAACTATCACCATAAAGAAGTTTGCAAGTGATTCTAGTGGAGGAAAAATGAACTAATGCCAGCAAGTTTTTCGCTATAACAGTTATCTTAGAAACAAGATGACATGAACTTCATTAGAGAGAGAACTAGCACAGAAATGTTTTTATGCACGTAAAATTCCCTACGTAGCAGTTATAGCCAAAAGCCAAAAATGCAGAAATGTGCAAGTTACATTACCTCATAAGGTGGTTCTTCACACTGTCAGCATACCAGATCCTGTAGCCATTACTGAGTTGGGGGATGAAAACAACAATTTTTAGTGACTTAATTTTAATAATAGGGAAATCAAATAAAGTTAAGGTAACAAATACAGAATCAAGGTGAACAGGCACAACTAAACATGAGTTCATATGTCTTCTCATGATTATTTCAGAATTATTGTATTTCAGACTCTAGTGTATGTTTTTTGTAAACTCACTTTCATAATACTGGGATTAGTCAACTGATTCCTCAGTGGTAACGCATTGAAAGACCCTTTGTGGGCTACAATATATTCAGAATGGAATATTGTCATTGCATATCTTTTTAGAGTGAAAAATACTTTTTATTTTATTTTATTTTATTTTGCAGATGCTGTAATATTTGAGAAGCGCTTGTTTTTTTTTTTTTTTTGTGATTAGGATTTTTTTAAGTTTACTTGACTTGTTATTGCCTTAGTTGTATGGTGCATAATTGTAGAGTGCAGATGAAGTGAATATGTTCACTGATGTAATGACTAAAAACTCATACCAATGTAAAGCTTGCATTGGTATAAAATTAGAGGAAAAGCTATTTTAAACTTTTTCTTTTGTACTAGAGCTGTTTTGTTTATTTCAGCATAGTTTCAGTTGCTAGTCTTTGAAACAGCAGTTCTTGCTGATTACTGGCAATAAATACTACCTTCAGGAAATGAGTTGTTTTTTTTCTAAAGTTCAAGCATGGTGCTTAAAAAATAATAATTGCACAGATCAAGAAGGAAAAGCACATACTTTTCTCCCATCATAAAGCCATAGGAAAATAATGGCTTGATACTCTGAACTCCAAAAATCAGCACTCATATGGTTAGGAAACTTTCCCATTAATTCATAATGAAATGGTGTCAATCTTATCTAATTTTAAAGGTTTACTGAACAAACAAGATAACTAATCTTTTCTTAGATCTTACATATATATTTTTTTCCAGTGGATGTGGCAGTGTTGTTTTAATTATCTCTGTCTTAAAATAATTCAAGGCTGTATAAAGGTGCTTGATTTGTATCTGCAGTAGCTATATATCCCAAAGTAACTCACTTTCAGAGACTTGAGAATTAATGGTTTGGAATTTTAATTTCACTAGCCCATCTACTTTTAAAAGATTAGTCTTCTGTTATCGTATGGAAGTAAGTAAAGTTAAAACCCTGGAACTCCAAGCAAACTTGGTTTTCTTGTCTGCTTAAAGCAATAGTAACAGTTTTAAATATCCAGAACAAGTATTTTATGGCCTTAGCAATCTAAATGTAATCTGACGATGAGCAACAGAATGCTGAATATTTTAAGTTGAGGAGGATAGGAGCAGTTCTAAGACTTCTATACTTCCTCACTCCTTCTGGAATTCTGTTACAATGATAAATACTGTTAGTAGAAATGTAGCTTGTGTAGTTTACAATATGCTTTCATTCTAAATAGCAGGTAGTATTACATGTTCTAATCACTGAATAAGCTTTTTTAAATAGAGTTTAATTTAAAGACTTAGTGATTGTGCTGGCTGGTTACATCAACAGTGATATGAACAAATTTGCAAGTTCTGAATGGAAAAAGTAGCAGTAGTGTAATACAGCAGCAGAGACTGAAACAGAATTTTCAGTATGCTTACTTTACTGTCAGTCAGTGCATCATCTTTCAGAAGACTCTTTTGCAAAGCCTCTTTCCTTTATCAGTCATTTCACTAATCGTGACCAGGCTGAATAAACAGATTGCTTTTCTGGAGTTAAGGTGGAAGCTAATTTCCATTACTTTCTCTGTTGTGATTATCTATACTTTAATTTCCCAGCTGCTTAATTCTAGACTTTGTGCTTTACTGAGAGGCAGATGAAATGTATATATATATATTGTTGGGTTTTTTTTTTTTTGCTCACAGCAGATGAGTCTGAAGTTGAATACACAGAAGCTAGGGGATTCACCTAACCTAGCAGTAGGAGTTTACATAAAAGATCTCTCTGGCTTTCTAAATTTACTGGCAAGAAACAAGCAATGTTAGTATGTGGATTATTTTAAATGCCTGCTTTCCATTGGTTCCTCTTTTTGTTTTCCTTTTTTAGTGTTTTCAAAATAGCTACTGTTGTCCTAGAGGACAACATTTAAATAGTACAACTTTTTTTTTTTAGTTAGTTGTAGAAGTAGAAATATTTATATGGAAGCTTGTTGAAAAGACTGTGGAGAAATATGATGAAAAGAGTAGATTCGAGCAAGGATATGCATATGCTGGCTTGAAATGCATTGAAATAGAATAAAGAACTGAATGTCAATAAAACCCCATTACTGTGCTGAACTTCTGAGAAATTCAGTAAACAAAAAAAATTTTAAATAAAAAGATTAAGCTTAAAAATGGGAAGGAAGCTTCTGAAGACAGTCTGTGGGTTTATTAAAGTTCAGTCATGAACCAACTAATGTAAGAAAGGTACAAGCTGTTTTAATTTGACTTGATAAAACATCTAGCATTATGTTCACCCCCAGGGCGCTATAGCTTGACAGGCTGCTTTGTTCACCATACAGCTTGCTTTTTCTCTCTGCTCTTACAAACTGTGATAAAAATACTTGCACTAGTCTGGTTTTGGGGTGTTCTGATTTTTTTTTTGATTTTTTTTTTTTTGATTTGTTATTGTTTCTTGTTTTTCAAGAAACGTGTAGGTGCTGTACTGAGAGACATGGTTTAGTGGAAACTATTTGTGATAGGTGGATGGTTGGACTGGATGATCTTAGAGGTCTTTTTCAACCGTGGTGATCCTATGATTATTTTAACGAAATCAGTTTACAAACAACTAGCAGTGCAGTTCCATGATTGCTTCCACCCATGAGGCAGAAATAAATAAATTTTTAAAATCAGTAATTTGGAGGTAAAATAACTGTTTCTTTGTAACACTAGGGTTTACAAAGGATAATTAGACTGAATAGGGAAACTGGGTTAGAATTTTGGATGTGGATATTAGATTTTCAGATATCCTTAATACTGTATTTTTTTCTCTAGAAGTGATACAATTCACTAAAAATGCTCATCCACCTAGTGTTTATTTAGTTTTGTAATTAATTGTTTGCAGAACAATGTCTTTAACACAGAATTAATTCATTTTCTTCTAAAAAACTTAATTTAAATACATTTTTTTTCTATGAAACATGAGTGAAAACAATGATCAGTAATCCTTGAGAGAAATAAGGAAGAAGAGAAGATTTTTAATGAACAGTAATTATCAAATTACAGTCATCTTTTTTCTCCATAGTGGGTGTGTTTACTAGATGTGGAATCTCTTTCATTTATGGGAATTTCAAATCTCACAGGGAAACAACTCTGACAAGTTTAGTGAATAAAGAATTTATGAAAAGTCAACTTTGTTAGAATTTTTGTTTTCAGTAGAAACTTATTTTCCCCAGTGACTAAATAAAGATTTCCACTGATGGTAGTTTCACCTGCAAATGTGTGGTAGTGAGGAACACTGCTCCTGTCCGTTTTCAGCTCCCTATTTCCTAAAGGAAAAGAAGTCCTTCCCTGAAGGTATTAGAGCTCAGGTGCATCACAATGTTTTGTCCTAGGGTAAGTCCACTGATGAGCTGCATTATTTCTTGTATTTAAAAAGAAGTCTGTATTTAAATTATATCTTAATTTCCCTTTTACAATGGTCATCTTAGCTGTTTCTTACCTGTTTCCTCTTATCAGAAATACTTCTCTTTACTCTGGTACTGCAGGCTACAAAGTAGTCGTAGTTTCTTTCTTGATCTATAAATTGAATCAGTGTGTATTGATGTTCAAAAAAATAAACATAAGTAGGAGAAGGACATTTGTGTTCATTTACTATTTTAAGATATGAGATAGTTAATGGATGAGAATTATAACGGTGGAAATGAAAAAGACAGTGATGATAGGTTCAACCCTTAGGTTTGGATTTTTACTTGCTGCTTAGTGTGTTGAAATATAGGGGGGGGAAGGGAATTTTAAAATAATTTAACGTACTAATTCTAGACTATCAGTGAATTTTATGTGCATATGGACCTACTAGCAGGGGTCATAAAACATTACATTTACTCGTACATGGTAAATACTTTTATCATTCATAATGTGACAATCAACAAATGCAACGAATAGTTCAGAATTACTTCATTAAAGAAAAATCAGAAACCATGAAGCATCTATTTAAGACTGCAAAGGAGGCAATACCAAGTGTATGTATTAAAATCTGATTAGAACAATACTGCAGACAGCTAATTTAGCAAGTGACATTTTGGGTGTATAGGGTCAAAGATTAAAAGTGAGATTGTTGCATAACAATCAAAACTGACAAGAATAAGTTGTTTTTTAATTAAACCCTTATTTTTCTGAAAAGGATGCGGAATGCATGGAGAGTCTGAGCAGCTGTGGTACTTCATGTCTATGGAATTCTAGAAGTAATCTGTAGACTACAGTGGCTATGTGTAACTTTTAAATATTATCAGTTTTCTGGTAATAACCGAAAGCATAATTGTTTCTTACAAAAATGACATGGCACAAAGCAGAAAATGTCAAGCTGAGGTAGAATGGACTCTGTTCTGATTTAGGCAGATGTATTCGTTATTTCTTTACAGGCCTTCAGACCTTGATCGTATCATATAGGACGGCTTGGGTTGGAAGGGACCTCAAGTATCATGAAGCTCCAGCCCCCCTACCATAGGCAGGACCACTAACCTCCACATTTAATGCTAGACCAGGTTGCCCAGAGTCCCATCCAACTTGGCCTTGAACACCTCCAGAGACGGAGCATCCAGAGCCTCTCTAGGCAGCCTGTGCCAACACCTCACCACTCTCTTAGTAAAGAATTTCCCCCGATATCCAATATAAACCTTCCCTCCTTCAACTTAAAACCATTTCCCCTTGTCCTGCCATTATGTTCCCCTGTAAAGAGTTGACTCCCCTTCTGTTTGCAGGCTCCCTTTAGGTACTGGAAGGCTGCAGTGAGGTCACAGCTGTAGTGTCAGAACTTACAGTTCCTGTGCTTGAAATACCAGCTCTGGGCTGACATTCAACCTCAGGTCATAAGCACATTTGGACAAAAAACATTTCATGATACTTTTGCAAGGAAGGAAGGTGTCAATTTGTCTAGCACACATGCCATTATAACCCTTCAGTTCACTCTTACAGTTTTCATTTGGTGTAGTATTAGGCAACAAATCTCAGGTTTGATAAACTTTGTTTTTCTAGAAAACTAGAAGTTTCAGAGTTTTAAATTATGGTTTAAATAATTTAGTCAGCCCTGTAATTTCTTCATCTGTTCACTACAGATGTACAAGTTGGAAAGCTTTGTTTAAGATCAAGAAGACAGGAAAAAGACTAGGCAGTTCTGATTAAAATATGATCTCTGCTCTAAGAGAGCACTACTGATAATTGAGGTACCAAACTATTTTCACCTATGCAGAACTAAACAGAATTCTCTGTTTAGTTCTGCATAAATGAAATCTGATTCCTGAACATGAATCAATGAACAGTTGCATTCTCATTTCTAGAGGTAATTTCAGAAGTAATTTGCATGTGTTCTCAAGAAGAGTTAGAGTGATAGGAAGTTTGCATTGGTAGCTTAAGATGGAATACATTTAACAGGTCAAGTAATGATTTTCAAGGCAGTTACTGTACATCTAAGGAGATGAGATATGAAAGAAATGCAAATATAACTAAATGATTATAATGTTTCATCCAATAATGTGTTAGTGATTTTTGGCAATGGCATCTTGAGTGCCAAAGGAGATGATGGCATTATGAGCATCAAAGTTAAACCATGTTAGATACAACTTTTTCTCAAGATAATGAAACAAATAAAAACAAATGTTTTTTCCTATGTCCAGAGGGCATATGGACAAGAATGAGACTTCTTCTTTGTTCACTTTTTCATCATCATTTTCCCTGTATTTTCCACAAGAAATGTAATGTGTTTTGCCAAACGTATGTCATATTTCTGAAGTTTTTCTTCTCATGTTTATTCCTTATACCGTGCAAATGAACAGTATTTTTTCCTTGAAAGTTAAACTTAACTAGTTGCATATATTTTCTAATCACTTAGTTTTTTATAATATCAATTCCACAACTGTAGGAAGAAATAAGTAATTGTTTTCTTTTTCTCACCCTTCAAAAGTAAATGAAACAACCAGCAACACACAAACAGACCCCTTTCTCAATTATTCCTGAAATCCATTAAGATTGAATTTAAGTAAATACTCATAGAATCCTTAGGGTTGGAAGGGACCTCTGAAGGCCATCTAGTCCAACTCCCCTGCAGTGTTATAGGCCTACAATTCAGTATTCAGGAGAGCAAAGTGCCTTGACAAGTGTGACCTTGTGAAGCTCCTTAGTTAACAGAGGTAGAATTCAGCCTCACAGAATATCACAAACAATAGGAAGTACAATTGTATGCATTTCACCTCCTTTCATGGTCTGTTTACAAGTGAGACACATACATCCTGGGTAGTAATTTTTCCAAAGGAAATGTTAAAGAAATAAAGAAGAAAAATTCACCAGTCAGAATGCAGTGCAAATCAGTCTTGTTTCATTTTGCAAGAATCACAGAACTGTAGGGATCAGAAGGGATCTCTGCAGATCATCGAGTCCAACCTCCTGAGAAAGTGGGTTCCCTACAGTAGATTGCACCAGACAGCACGTAAGCAAGTCTTGAATATCTCCAGAGAAAGGGACTCCATCACCTCTCTGGGAAGCCTGTTACACTGCTCTGTCACCCTCACAGAAAAAAAAAATATCATGTTAGTATGGAAATTCCTGTGTTGCAGTTTGTGCCCATTGCCCTTTGTCCTTTCACTGGGCACCGCCAACAAGAGCCTGGCTTCATCCACCTGACTCCTGTCCTTTAGATATTTAGATACTTATATGCATTGAGAAGATCCCCCTCAGTCTTCTCTTCTCCAGGCTGAATGGCCCCAGGTATGTCAGGCTTTTCTCGCATGGCAGATGATCTAGGCCCTTACTCATCTTTGTGACCCTCTGCTGGATTTTCCAAAAGATTCCTGTCTTTTTTTAACTGAGGAGCCCAGAACTGGACACAGAGCTCCAGATGTGGCGTCACAAGGGCAGAACAGAGGGGGAGGGCCACATCCCTTGCCCTGCTGGCCTCCTTCTTCTTCACGCAGTTCAGGATATTACAGAATCACACAGAATCACAGAATGGCCTGGGTTGGAAGGGACCTCAAGGATCATGAATCTCCAGCCCCCCTGCCAGGCAGGGCCACCAGCCTCCCCATTTACTAGACCAGGTTGCCCAGGGCCCCTTCCAACCTGGCCTTGAACACCTCCAGGGATGGGGCAGCCTGTTCCAGCACCTCACCACTCTCCTTGTAAAGAACTTCCCCCTAACATCCAACCTAAATCTTCCCTCTTTCAACTTAAAACTGTTCCCCCTTGTCCTGCTGTTATCTGCCCTTTCAAAGAGTTTACTCCCTTCCTGTTTATAGGCTCCCTTTAGGTACTGAAAGGCTGCAATGAGGTCACCTCGCAGCCTTCTCTTCTCCAGGCTGAATAAGCCCAGCTCCCTCAGCTCGTCTTCGTAGGAGAGGTGCTCCAGCCCCCTGATCATTTTCGTGGCCCTTCTATGGACCCTCTCCAACAGCTCTCTGTCTTTCTTGTACTGGGGGCTCCATACCTGGACACAGTATTTCAGATGGGGCCTCATAAGAGCAGAGTAGAGAGGGACAATCACCTCCCTGTCCCTGCTGGCCACCCTTCTCATGAGGGAGCCCAGGATACCATTTGCTTTCCGAGCTGCAAGAGCACACTGCTTGCTCATGTTGTCATCCATCAGAACCCCCAGGTCCTTCTCTGCAGAGCTGCTCTCAAGGACTGCTCCTTTCAGTCTGTATAGATGCCTGGGGTTCCTCTGGCCCAAGTGCAAAACCTTGCACTTTGCCGTGTTGAACCTCATTAGGTTCACCTGGGCCCACCTTTCAAGTCTGTCAAGGTCCCAGTATCCTGATATCATTGACCTTCTTGGCCACAAGAGCACACTGCTGATTCATTATTAGTGGGCTGATGAAATCGTGGAACAGATAAAGTACTCTTTCTTTGGCTATTTTGTTTGGAATGCGGTCTGCAATTGAGATTAGCTGGTTTTGCATATATGTGTATAGCTGTATATTTAACATGCACATATTGTTTATTATATCACCTTCTCTCTGTGAAGGGTTCTACTATGAATGGAGTTTTGACCACTGAACTTCTTGCTTTGCCTATATGCATTTGTTAAACAATCCTTTCTGCAAAGGAATGATTAAGTATCAAAAAAAATAGTGATGGTTTTAGAATCTACTATGATTTGTTGAGTAACCAGAAAGAAACATATAGAAAGACATATCTTCTCAATACAAAGAACTCCATTTTACAAGTATAGAGGAAGACACGTTGAGAGACAGAGTTTCTGATGCAGAAATTCTCATGCCTAATTAACTAAATACAAAGGGGGAAAAGAATCCTGGGATGCTAGTTATTATGACTAGAATTGGCCAGATCTTTATATTTCTCTGTTAAAACCTATATAAATGTAGTCAGGCATCATATTTTACGGTATATTTCTCTCCATCATTCCCCAGAAATGTGTGTTAAAGTAGATGTATGTGTCCACTCTGAGAACTGATGCTCTTCAACATTTTTATCTGCAAAATGTGCATCCAGGATGTAAGTTTTATATAGACTCGTGTGAGTTTTGTTGCCAGCGAGCCCAGCTGACTCCCACCATGGCTGGGTGCTGTTTAGGACAGGAGTGTGCTCTTGCAGGAGCTGAACTCATATGGAGGGAGACAGGCTGATGTATCACATGCAGAGGCACCAGGGGTGAGATTGAAGATTTAATTGGTATTTAAGCCTTGAGTCATTTCTCAACTGCTTAATGCAGGGAATGGGTATACCACAGAGTTGGTAGCGTGTCCAGCTGTCCTCATGAATGAGTAAGCTCTGTGTCTTGGAGGTTTCTCTGAGAAGTCAAATCCCTGACTCAATCACTTGGGAAACCATCCAAAGAAAGAAGCCCATTATTTAGTTCAGATGCTTGCTCTTTTGTTTCCTTTCATGAATTCTTCAGAAGAAAAATGAGAGAAGTGGCACTAATGTGTCTTATTAATTTGCGTGTGTGTGTGTATTCTTTAAAGAAAAGGCCCAGGAAAAGAAAAAGAACACAAATAAAACCTCAGTAAATACATCTTCTAGATTATCAACATTTCTTAACAGCCAAATAATAATTAGTTATTAGAATGCAGATGAACATGTCCAGCTCTTTGTCACAGGCATGACTCACAGGTGAGCGTGTCAAGAGACTACACAATTAAGAATCATAAAAACAAATATGTAAGGGATTAAAAACTGGGCATGTTAGTTACACCTGTCATACACATAGAGAAGCATTTGGCATGAGTATTTGATAGAGACTTGTTTGCCAGCTTTTTTAGACTATTAGCACTGCAGCTGTTACCTAAGGAAGTAGTTATCCATTCTCTGTGCTGCTAATGACCTGTCTTCTCTGGGGTAATGCTGGTAATTAACCCTGCATGCTATTTCCACTATCCTCTCAACAAGTTCCAGTGAAGTCCAGTTTTTAGAAAAATATGCTTCTAATAGGCAACTTTTCTTAATAGCAGTAAAGACAGAAGAATGTCTTGTACTGGTGGTCAATCTGTTTTGGCCTATACTCATTTATTTGTCAGTCTTGCACATGTCAGGGGCAGCGTGTTTTCCCACACGCAGGGGGAAAAGGAAGATGATGCAGGCTGGAATAAGAGCGCAGTGTCAATAGTAATCATAATGGGTTTTGTTTGTTTGTTTGTTTTTTCCCCGTAATATCTTTTTCCTTCACAGTTCAAAAATAATTACCAAATGATGAAAAAATTCCCAGTAATTGTTTCATTGGATGAGTTTAAGTAGGCTGAAGTCTTCAACTGAAGAAAGTTTGTTTGCTTGTTTTTGAGTGCTACTGTATGCTTTAACATGGCTCTGGAACTCTGCTCTGTCTGTTTTTAAGCAAGCACTATGATTGAACCCTCTTGGAGCAGGAGCAGTCCTCCCCTGCTTACCTCTCCTCACTCTACCCTCTAGGGCATTGTCTGCCTGCTGGGCTGAGACTTTGTTGTCCTACAGCTGATGTGCCTCCTCAGCAGGAGCCCAGAGGGTGCCTGAGGCCTTGCACAGCAAAAAGCAAGAGCAAGTTTGATTATTTTGTGGGCTGATATATTTTCTGCTGGCTCTGAAATTTCAGCACATTAGCTAAAGAAAGGACTTGACTGACTATGGCTGAGTGAGGGGAACAGCTCCTAATAAGCCATGTTCTGCACTCCTAGGACTGCTTGCTGCAAGCAGGAAGAGAAATGAAGGAAAATACTCAGATAAAACGGAATTGCTTATCCTGCTGGGAACAATTAGGGCAGTTGGTGGCTTGTTCTGGCTTGCTCAGCTGGTTGTTTTCCCCCAAAAGACCATGTGGGAGGAAAGGGTAACAAGAACTCCTGGCAATCCGGCTACCTTCCTGACAAGATTTTCACTCTGTGGTAAAAGGGAACGTGAGCAGAGATGAGAAGTGCTCTTTATAGTTTGGACTGCTGTGTTACAGAATTAGCAAGGCTGAAGCTGGGCACAAAGTCAGGTTCTGAACTGTCCAAACCATTTGTGAGGTAACCTCAATGAAAAGCTGCACAGAATGGTGGTAACTGCCTACCTCTAGGTTAGCGTGCTGGGGGCAATTGTTGTGCTCTAACTGCTATAATATATGTGCTCAATTCCTTCCTTGTAAGCAAGTGTGTGCTTTAAATTTGTATTTTGTTGCTAATATTATATCAGAACAACTGCACATATCGCTATGTACGTATTTTATTTAATTATTGATCCTTTCAACTTTACAAGACTTAATTAGAATTTGCTGTATTGAATGAAACAAACAAACAAAAAAATTAAATTTGCTGAATTAGCGAATAACAGAGAATTAGTGGTAGGTTAGTGATTTAATTAACACAGCTTTATCCCAGCACACTAGTTAATGAAAGGCAAGCATTGGGCCATCTGGTACAGTTTCAGGAAATGTGGAAACATAGCTGCTTCACTTTGTACCTTCCCCTCATTTACTTTTTGCAGTCTGATGAGTCCACTAGTTCTCTCTCCACTTCCAGGTGATTATTCACTTCTCTGATGAAGTCTGTAAAATTCTATGGAAACTTTTAGGATAGAACACACTTTTTAATTGTAAGGTCATATTAATCCCCATTATGTTTCTCAAAACTGCTCGATGTGCTAAAGGTTGAATGGCTCAATAAATATGATCTATCCAGAAGGCCACTAGCAATCTCTTCCATGCTAAGTAATTAAAAACTGTACGTCTTTGCTAAGCATTGGCCAAGCATAATTTGTTCTGTCCAGTTATTGTTGCATGGCTGTGGGGCACTCTAAAAATGTCTGTGGAGACATTTTTAGAAACAGTACATTCATGTTTAAAGTAAAAACATCTAGACTGCCCACAAATAATAATGCAGGACACAGCGTAATTTCATGGAAATCCTCCTACCAGCTTGCAGCGTTCAGGTTTCTTCTGGTTAAAATTAATTCCAAGATCAAATAAAATGGCTTTTGTGCAGTCTTTTTTCATAGCCTAATGAAAAAATCAAGTTTTTGAGTTTATTTTAAAATAACATAGGGTATGTATATTGCTTTTAAAACATATGTCTCGGGATTTCAGGTTTTTGAACTGTGGATGCTTGAAGATTCCACTTCAAAGTGTCACTGAAAATACACTGTCTGCCAAGAATTAACCAGTGATGGCTGAAGGTATCAAAGAGGGAAAAAAAGAATCTGAACAGTAATGAAGTGCTTGCTTCTACATCTGACTGGAAATAAGGAAAGGAAAACATTTCCCTGAAGGATTTACTTTTCCCAGCAAGGATCTCTTTAAAATCCATGATTGTCATGCTCTCTTCTTCAGCAACTGACAAGCATAGTTCATTATTCACTTCAACAGTATGAGGATGTGAACAGAACTGAAAGATAGTGAAAGAACTGAAAAATATTGATTTCTGTGCTTCATAGTGATTTGTTTTGGCCATCAAAAGGTTCATGTTTCTATCGATGTACTAATTGTATCAGCGTGCTTCCTGTGATTATTCAAATACTCATACATTTTCTTGAAGACCTGAGCAGAGAGAGAATTAGGATGGATGTACCAAAGTAAATGATAACTTCAGTGATCACATAAGATTTTATATTTTCTGGGAAAAAAAAAAAGTTGTCAGTGATTTCAGTCCTTAGAGATGGCATTGCTTTGGCTTGGAAAAGTCTAAACAACTTTTAGTGATGAACTCTTCTCCAAAAGTAATGCCTCCTGTTTTAGTATCTTGACTCATGACATCAGAGATGAATGGTAGTGGCATGGTTGCACCTTCCCAGCAATATTCTGTTATATGTTATTGCTGTGTGACACGTGGCAGCAGAGGGGAAGTCTGACAAAAAAGGTGTCTGACGTGGAAGTGTGGATGGAACAAAAGAGTGTCATTGAATTCCTCCATGTGTGAAAAAAATAGCACTGATTCACATCATTGGCACTTGCTGAACATTTATGGTGACCAAACAGTGGATGTGAGCACAAAGAGGGATGGGTGGTGCATTTTAGAAGTAGCAACAGTGGGTCACCTCCACTGGTATAGATATTTATGAGTTCAGTATGCAGGCAAAATTGCAGAGCTAATGGTGGTGACCATCTTGAAAAACTCTTTGTAGCTTACAATTTGCTTTATCAAATAGTGCTATTGTGTTCGTTATATCTGTTGTAGTTTCCATGGAAATAAGTAGGAGGCGTTCCTTTTGGAATAATCTACCCAGATTGCTTTGCCCTTCAAGGAGAGGGGCTTTTTCTCCACAGTTCACTTGGTGACACTGGGACAGGGGAGATGATGACAAATGCAAATTAAGTTTCCAGTATTAAAATACATGACAATTTTTTTTTAGAATGAGGGGGTTTCTGTTTGCTTATTTTAGCTGGTTTTATTCCCTTTACTTCAGGTGTGAGAAGATCAGCCATAGGAGTAGTATCTTGCCAGTAGTTTATTGTTTTTTGTTTGTTTGTTTGTTTTTTTCATGCAGACATTCACCATTTTGCATGTCTCATGTCAAATGCTTTAGCACTCTTTTGGAAGAGATGTATGGAGCTCAGGGAGCATCCTGAAGAATGGGAGAATGGGACTGGTCACTGTGAAAGGACAGTTGAACATTTTAGATCCAAACAGTTACAAAAGAGCTACTTATAGCTGTAAAAAAGATGCTTCATTCAAAAATTAAACTAATAAGAAAACATAACAAAGCAAGCAAGAAATAAAACACGGATTATCTGTTACTGGATTTAGCTGGCTGTGTCCTGTTACAGCAGATTCAGAAATGATGTCCAAGAAGGTATTTACCTGAGTCACACTGACACAAATTCTGTGCTATCAGGGCAGGTGGATTTTTAGCCTGTGCTTAAGAACATACTATTCTCTAACTTAAACTTTGCTCGTGACTTCTTTGCTATAAAATTCAGATTGGGAAATAACATTATTAGGGCCCAAATATAGGTTTATAGTTATTGCCTACTTGGTGGGAGGGAAACAAAAGTTGTTTGCCTTTTCAATTAATGCTAATTATATTTTCCCATTAAAATCTTTGACACCGACTTGGTTCTGCAGTTAAGAACCAGAAAAATGTCTGTTTTCTGTCCAAAATAATCATTAACTTCAAAAAATAAAATTAATAATAAATGGCTAATCATGTCCACATTCTGCTCCATGGGCTTTCTTGCACATTGCATAGTACTGTTTTAAACAATCAGAGTAGGTCTGCAGAGAAAGGTTTTCATCAAGATACACCAAGGGTTGCTCAATGTCTGCTGCTGTTCAGTTTTTATTTATCTTGATTGTTTCATCTTTCTTATTTTTTAAAATTATTTAGTGCCATTTAAAGGTAGTAGAGCTGAACTAATGCAGGCACAGTGGCTGTGACCATATTAACCACACAGCTTGACTCAGTGGGAACAGAAGATATTTGTAGCAAAGCACTTGGTGGTGAGGATCTGACTTCACTGAATAGGTTTTAAGTCATTAGCTGTTACCTGCTTCTGTAGATGGAATGCCTGTTGGAGGTTGGGTCTCATCAGCTATCCACCTGGGCTGAACCTTCAAGTAGTTTACTCTGGTAGAAAATCATTGTGTATCTGCCATGGTCATTTATAGGCTGAACTGAAGCTTATTAGGAAGAGGTGGGATTTAAGACTGTCTCGCTCCAATTTATAGGAGGGAGAGGAGGTTCTTTAAAATATGTATGCCCGGCGTGAGATTAAGAAACAACGGTTCAAATGTTGATTCGACCAGTTTATTACAAATGTTAATAAGGGAGATGAAGAAAGGGGAGGACGGACACTATTACAGATTGGGGTGATGGGGAAGGGAAGACGAGCGATAGAAAAGATAGGAAGAAGCAAGAATTGCGTAAAGCGGGGATAGTCACCACCAGGATCTGGCAGTAGTCCCGTTGCACGACATTCTGATGGTCTAAGGCCGAAGGGCAGGAGCAGCGAGGCCAGTCTTGGGCAACGAGAGGGTGCAGGTACTGGGTGGGTCCAGGAAGAAGCCGCAGAGTAAGCCCGGGAGGAAGCAGCAGGTCTCAGGTAGCAGGCCCAGGGAAGTCTGTCAGCATACGGTCCGTAGTGAGGGATCCGATGGCAGAAACCCTCAAGTCCGTCGTGGTAAGGGATCTGATAGCAGAAACCTCGAGTCTGTCGTGGTGAGGGATCTGATGGCAGAAACCCACTAGCCTCTTGGTTGTTGGACCCTCTTTTATCCTCCTTTTTTTTCCTGCCTACGTGACATCCCTGGGTGCTTGAGCAAGAGTCATGTGCATACCTCCTGAGATGGCCATCTTCCTCGAGATAAGTCCACACAAAAGACCGTTTCCCGGCCATTATCAGCAGCTTATCCCTCTCTCGTTGCCCCTGGCCTTGTCCATCTGTGCTCCTTAAAGGATTTCACAACCCTTAGCCAGGACCTGTCCATCAGTGTCCTCCAGACAGAAGATTTCTCTGCCTTTGCCCAGGACTTGCCTGGACTTGTTCCTCAGCAAACTTTGAGTCAATCATATAAAAGAATAATCTCTTACAAAGACTCACTTCTGATCTGCACTAAAATGCAAATAGGCTCAAAGAGAGTGATGTGTTCAGTCAGTTCATCTTGTGCATCCAGCTTCTAATGACCGTTCAGTCAGTTGCATCAAGTTGAGAATTTGAAACCTTCCAAAACGTACATACTGTTGGTACTGAGTCCATAATACCTACTGCTTCTCTGCAGTTCAGAGACAGAAAGCTAATATTTCATTTATCTCAGTACAGGTAATAAGAGTCAATCTACATAATCTTGCATAATTGCATAGTCTGATCAGGAAAGGCTCAAGCTTCTTCTGTGTTCATTCTTTCTAGTTTGCTTATTATAGCAGGATGTGTGGGTCTCATTATGGTTTGCTAAGGGCCTTACCTCTTCTCTCACTGAAGACGAAGTAATACTCAACGGAACTATAAAATGTGCACAGTCTTTTACCCATGAATGGTAAATTATTTGGGATCAATGCTTTGAGTGCTTCCCAGAAGCCACATAATTTTCCCTGATAATCACTATTTAACTGCCATGCTTCCGTACACAAATTTAATTTCAATTTTTTCCCACAGTTGGAGTAATTTCAGATGCGTGACTGCAATTAGCTAAAATGCTAACTATGAATTGAGTTTGACACTGTTCTTTCAGCACCATTTTTATCAAGAATTAAATATTTTTCATCCTTTCTGAAGTCTGAATTTAGTGTTTTAGCAAACCATCAATCAGAGGTTCAAGTCAGCTTTTCATTACCTTTCCAGTCGTATTCCGCTAGGCTTCTTTCAACATTTCCTTATACAGGAGCCTGACAGCTAGGCACTAAGTGATGCAACTCACATCTGTCATGTCTGGCTCATTCTTTCTGCTATCCCCAAGGTGATAATTGTATCATCTTTGTAGCATTTTGTTTTGTTGCCCTTTTTATTATTTTTATGTATATGCTTATATTAGAACAGATGAAAAATGAATAACTGGAAAGACTTTTCTTTTGTAGATGCACTTTTTATCCATGCTGTAAGCATGATCAAATGGAGTAGCAGGGAGTCTATGTATCTCCTGGTTCTCTATGTCAGTAAAGAGAGGGGCAATCTACAGTGCATTTCAAAGTAAAAATATCTTAGCTTATGCATAAACTGCAACTTAGCAGTCAGCTTAATATGAGGGAAAATAGGCATGCTGGTAAGTTAGGTATTTTGAATCAGCTCTGGATGTGCCTCATTTTTACCTTTATTTGATTCTGTGCAGTTGCTTGGACAATGTGTTGGCTACATAAAATCAGAAAATGCAAATACCCTCACTTCTGGGAAAAAAACATATTTCCAAACTTTTGTCTTCGAGTGGGATGTTTTCATTTCCTTACTACTTAGTGGTATCTTTCTTCCTGGTCACAATATGCAAACTGAAATCCACCGATAAAATCTCTGAGCTAATCAATTTGTCTGTGTTAGCTCTTTTTCTTCATTATGACTGTTTGTGAACCTGTTCGTAACATAGAGGACTGAAAATACCCTCCTTTTGATAAGCAATATCACAAAAATAGGCATTGTGATTATTGCAAAAACCTTTAGCAGTTGAATTGAGAGAATATAAGCAAAACAGTTAGGACTACATTCTGGAATTTCAGAACTAGTGTATTGTAGAATGCTGTAGCTCATGTCTTCAGCTTCTCAAAAGCCTATGGTCCTTGCGCTGTTGTTGAGTCTTCACTGCCGTTCCTTTGAATGCTAAGGCTAGATTCCAAGTTTACGCACCATTACGCATAATTGGCACATATTAGTGCAGTAATTGGCTTCGGCATTTGTTTGAACCAAACATACATGTGCTCTGCAGCAGTCTTGTCCCTGACAATGCTGTCTCTAACTAAGAATTAGCTTCATTCATTGTTAAAAGAAGTGCACTTACGTACCTCAAATGTAGCAACCTCCCTTTCAAATAGTACTGTGAGTTATGGATTTGCTCCCACATCCTTGACGCATTTGGGATTGGACATTAACAATCAAAAGGGATCAGGGAAAGCTCTGAATTGGAAATTCTAGAGTCATCTAAGGGTAATTGTGTCCATGTGGGTGTTATTGGTACCTGATACCAGTAACTGGTTTTCTCCTCTAACTCAGTGCTCTCTGAATTTTTATTACCATCCCTTATTATAATCTTTGGACTAAAACTTAGTAAATTTCTGTCTAAAGGTGTACTACCTTTGATACTGATGGGATCATACCTGCAAAGACCTGAGCTTTTTATTCAAAGAGTCTGACCAAAAAAAAGTGGACTTCTCCTGCTGCTGTGTACTGTCACCTTGCACTTGGCATAGATTTACAGAATCTCTAACATTTATTTTTCAGCAGTGATCACTTCAGTGATTTCTATTAATTGCATTGTTTCCAGCTGCCACTAACTTCAGATAATGCAGTACCATTGTGCATACCTAGACAAGCAGTAAAGAGGGATCAGCTTTGACCATGCTCTGATGTCCCAAGCAACCTCAAGAGTCATCGGTATTTTTCTGTCATTAAGAAATACTTGAGATACGTATGAACTAATTTATTTTTTTCTCTTATCTTCCTTGGATGTGCATGATTGCTCCTCCTAGCAAGGCCTGCACCAGAGGGTAATTAATTTCATGTAAATCTCTTCATGCAACATCTTGCTCAGCCACTTGCTCTTTCAAGGTGGACTGTGCAGTAGTTCTTTGTTCTCTCCTCCTATGGGCGGCACTTTAACTTTAGCAGGAAGGAGGTGAGAACATTTTCCATATGTTGCCAAGAAAAGTCTGTGACAAATTAGCAATACTTAAGAAAAATGTCAATACTGTAGGATATTCCTTCTAAGCAATCAGTGAGATGGGGTTTATTTATCTGTACTGTAATTTCCACATTGATTTACTATGAATTAGCATTCTGGTTTAGTTTGTTGCCATGGCCCTTGCTTCCATGGTTTGAGTTTAGCTGTACTGTTCTTCCAAGCTGGAGTGGAAAACCACTGCACTTTGTAACTACATGCATCATCCTTCTTATATTAAACATGAAGCTTTACAACAACTGCTGGTGCCACCTCACTGTCAACACCTTCAATCTTTTGAACTGTCAGAAATCTCAGTGGTTATTTTTGGTTTTGAAATTAGAAGTGAGAGGTAAACAGGAGGTAAACAGGATTACAAAATTCTGTTTTTGTCATTTTGTTTGAGGACCACTTGTGAATTTGATTGTTTCTGGATATACCTTCAGAAACTTTATTTTTTTATTTTGTTTTAATGCATCTAATTATTTTGAGATGAATCCTATGTTATTTGAAACGCCTGATGCTATATCCACCCCCATTCATTTTAGATTGCCTTTTACATATTCAGTAACATGGATTGAAACAGGTTTATATGGAGTCAGAATTCTAACAAAGATTTGAACTGTTTATCAGACTACCATCTGAAATTTTTATCAGAGTCCTGTATGCAAGTGGTAATGCCTAAAAATGGCCTGATAGTTAATAAAATAAAAAGAATTGTAAGCAGTTATGTTGTTAACTCTTTAATAATGACCAGTAGCATTCCTTGTGTTTCTTGTCCCTCTGTTCAGGTGAGATGGTAATATAGCTTACCTCTTTACAGCTGGGTAATTGTGCCATTCATTCGTAACAGAAGGTACACTGGAAAAGTTTCAGTCCACCCAGAACAGAAACAACATCTAAACCTCTATTATCAGTTGTTTCTATTATATTACTTGGACAATCATCGATTGAAATAAAAGTAACAATAAATTTTAAAGAAAAGCATATGTTCACTACTAGCAGCTCTAGGTTCTCTCTTGACATCAAATCTTAGCTCATCAGGATCAGTCTTCATGTCTTTACTAACAAGATAGTCCTAAACAAAAAGAAAGTAGAAAGAAATGGAGAACTTCACTCTATTTACTATCTCAAGTTTCAGATGGGCTAAAAAATCTTAAAAAATCCTCAATTCAGAGGACAAATAGATCACTAACTAAAGTAGATATGAATCACCTTAACTTGTTCAGACTCTGAGGAGTGTTTGACCTTTTAAATTTCTCAAGTTCTGTCACAACTTTTCCTTCTCAACCCTAATGCTGAAAAAGCCCAAAAGACACTGAATGTAGCACAGACAAATGGCTTCAGATCCATAGCGGGTGGCTTTCATCGCTATGCCACATGACTCACAATCTTCTGGTTTATGTTAACATGCAAAGTTAAGATGAAAATTTCTGATTTATGAAAGGAAGGAAAAAAATCACAAAATTGGTAGCAGCAAAGTGCCTGTTTCAGTATAGCAGGAGCTGCCAGTCCTACAGTGATCGCAGCACCAGAGATGTTGTAAAGTCACGTGCATTATTATACCAGAGTCACAAAGATTGTGTTGTCTTTGTTCTTCAGCATGTTTTTGGACTACTGAACTTTTGGACTATGTTCTGAAATACTTATCCTCCAAAATTATTTTCTGCAGCTATGCAATTAAGTCACTGTGACTCATGAATGGTTTCTTGCTGATTTTAATAGCAGGAATTCAAAGATGTGGGTTACTTACTGTTTTCTTCTCCACTGACAGGTTTAAATTAACCTAAAGAATCCTACTGAGGTTGGCTATAACCACAACTATAAATTCAAAGGGCACTTTCTGTAAATATTTTGTAGTATTTGCTTAAAATCCACAGCTTCAGCAAACGTTTCTGCTAGCAATTAATTTACTAGAACATGTTTAAAGCAAATACAAAAGGGACACAAAACTGAAGTCAAAGCAAATGTGTTTTGAAATTGAAATGAATATTCATAGGTAATGTATTGCAGCATTGACTCAATTCTAGTGTCAGTTCACTGGGGACATGCCATCTTTTCCCTCATTTGCTAGAGGAACTATCATTTGTGTGTATAATGGTTAAGGATAATAAGTGTTGTTTTACCTGTATTCAAGGACTTCTGAGCTGGCTTTGACTCAGCCAAAATATTTCCCTAGTCTACAGTAACCGCCTGCTGCATTGGAAGAATATATGAACATGTCTCCTGAGAATCACTACAAAAACAGTGAAATAATTTGCTAGTTTAAAATCATTTCTGCCAGCAGAGAGACTTAAACTAGGACAACTTTGATCTTAGAATAAATTACGTCCTAAATTGCAGATCTCCTGCAGATAGAACAGGAGCAAAGGATATGTACCTTCATCTCTCTTTTCCTTACTTTTTCTCTCTTTTTTTAGAGAGATGCTGAAACTGATTACTTCCTTGTTTTTCCATAGTATGGGTGGCATTTCAGCAGAGGACTCCTCCATCTGCTATTTAATCGAGAAGTCATAGCTTATGCTTAATGGGTGTATTCTGGATTTGTATTCTTAGAAATAACTGAAAATTAGGATAAAAACTTATTGCATTTCAGGATCCTACAGATACTAGGGTTTTAATGTAGTAGAAATTGATTATGTAATTGGCAGTTATATTTGATGAGTTAATTTTTATATATTAAGTGGTTACGGTTAGTGACCCTCTGTGCAGTTAGTTTCCAGGAAGAGATTCTTTATAAATTCTGCTTCCTTGGTTTGCATTCTCTTTTTATTGTCTTGTGCTGAATTATTTGTTTTGATGATTATAGATACTTTGTATTACTTAGACTACAGATTTATTTTACATGCAAATATTATCCAATTTCATGTCTTCATTAAACTTTAATAAGGCTTTACGAACTTAGCGCATAAAAGACAATATTGAATCAACAAAGCCTGTATAATGATGATTGAAATGCAAGATCTAGGCAAAGCAGTGGGGGAAGTAGCTCAAGTGGTAGCAATGCTGGTAAGCCTGTCAATGCAATCAGTTTATTTTTAATCTCTAATACTTACAAAAGTGTGAAGTAAGAGTCTAGGGGCAAAAAAAGGAGAAAAAATGAGTGTACTACTGTTGCTGTCAGTGGCATTCTTGAAAGTAAATGCTAATGATGTTCATTTATATGTAGCGCATGCAATTTCTTTTAGTATTTTTAAGATGATAACATAATCATAAAAAGAGATTCAGTTTGTGGGTTATGGTGTATGAGGAAAAACCTGAGTAAAATATGCCAGGCTATTGCAAAAAGGCAAAGATGATCATGAATCTCAAATAAACCCTAAGTAGAATTACTGGGTGAAGGAATCTGGTCCTTAAAATAATTGCATTAAATACCCAAGCATAAATGTAAGTCAAGTACTCCGGTCAGTGCTGTAATGACTTGATTGCAGTAGACAGAAGGCATCTCTGCTACTTTCTCTGCTCTGGTTGCTACCACTCATGCTCCTTTTGAAACAGTGTGGTTCACTTAAACAAAACATCTGGGACAAAAAAAAAGCACTGCATAGACAAATGAGTTGTAAGCCAGCCGAACAGTAGCACTGTTGCTTTTCCAGGCTGTGCATCCGCAGTATCAACCTCAAACTCACCAAGTATGCAAAGGCAGCAGTCACACTGTGTGCAGTGTGCTGGGTCCATGAGAGCAACGAGCTTGCCCAGATCTGGGAGAGGACAAACAGACTGGCCTTTAGTGACAAGGGATTGTATCAAGTGTGAGCAGCAGGGGAGTTCCAGGGGCCTCTATGGGCAATGTTGGGGTCCTTGGGGCAACTTGCTTTGGTTGCAGACTCTGAAGAATTTACTGCTGTCAGGCATAAAGAAAAGCTGGTACCTTTTAAGGATATGTGTTTCTGGCAGAGATGTTCTGAGTTGAATGCTCATGGCTTAATACAGAAACTGGGAGAAACTGAAAAGCCAGGATGAGCACCCACCTTTGCTGATACAACCCATGGAGTGGAGGTGGTTAATGCTCGTTTTCCTTCTCAAAAGACCAGAAGGGAAATAAAAGTATGAAAGCAGTAACAGGGAAGGACATTCAGTGCCCTGACGTGCAATATTAAACAGCAGGGGAAGGGTGGAACCTTTAAGTGCTTCTGTCCCAGTGTCCGAAGCCTAAAAAGTGTGAGAGTGAGTGAGCAGGAAAGCTGGGTGTCAGATAATGAGCCTGCTGTGATACGTATCTCAGATGCGGTGGAAGGAGGATGATCAGTGGGATGGTGATCAATGGGGTACAGAGTTGCCAGGCTACCAACTTCGCGGGAATGAGAGAATAATATGTACAGGAATGAGAGTATCGCAGCATGAGAAACATAACAGCTTAAAAATATTGCAGAAAAAGAGCACTGCAAAGGCCTTTCACAGGATTTCTGCCCACACATAATAGGAAATAACTAATTAAAATAACTAGAAATGTACAGTAAACCTTTTCTCAGGACCACAAAGCTATCAGGGAATGTGAAGCGAAATCAGAGAAGCTGGGAATTTAGGACATGGAATAATAGTGAGATATTTTTTCTGCACAGACAGAGATAGGCCAATGCTTCATCAGGATGAGATGTAGAGGAAATTTCTGGTCATACAGATGATTGAATGGAAACATTAAGACCCTCAATAAAAGGACACCATTCTGGATTTTGTATCATGATATAAAAGATCTACTTCAAGGTGAATTAAAGGAAGAACCTCTAGCAGTGATCACAGTAACAGCACAGTTTCATGTCACACTGGGAGAGAGCAGGCTGAATAAGTCCAGTCAGTGAATACTTAAGTTTAGAGTAGGGGAACTAAATTAAAAAGAAGAGGCAATTAGTCAAATAAATAAACTACTAATCTGAAAAGCAAGATGCCTGCAAAGAGCATGCTGTGTTCAAAAGTGCTTTATTATTTGAATCCCAGGTAAATTATCACATTGGAAATAAAATGAAAAGAAAACCAAAGCAATAAAAAAAAAAAAAAGCCATCAAAGTGATCCTGGGAGCATGACCCTAAGGAGGCTGTCACAGGGGAAGTCTTAAAAGTATCCTTTAAAAAATACAGAGCTCGTCCAAATAAAAACTAGAAAACCCATAAATCATAGCAGGTCAAATGTAGAGAGGAAGCAGAGTACTCAAAATGCGAAGAGCAACTTACAAGGGATGCTTGAGCTTCTTTTC